>NC_091175.1:38788255-38841817 GCF_040958095.1 Procambarus clarkii
CATTCTTCTGCAACGCAGTTAAAGAAAAATCCAAGTAGCAACGCTACCAGATCATCATACAGCAACGCTGTAGCAAAATATAGTGCCTAAACTCGACAAGAGAGTTAATCAGTTTGTCAGACAAGGCACCCCGACTGGCAGAGAAGTATATTGAGGGTTATTTGGTGTATGATTGGCCAATTGTATGCTTGTGTAACTTTAATATCCTATAAATCTGTCTGTTGGTTAAAAAGCGAGGCAAAGCCTCATTCATCGGTACGTTTATTAAAATTGTAGTGTAGCTGTGAATCTTATCCAAGCACTGAACCTCACAAGTGTCCATATTGTTGGAAGAGATTCACTCAAGCTAACTGTATCATATAAATTGAATATGTCTGCATATATATTTGAATATATAAATTAAGTTATCAATTGCTTGCTTAGTTATTTTTAAGTTATCATATAAGTTCATTTAATTGAATATAATTTCTAGTAGTTACTTAACAGTATTTAGACTACATTTAAGGTCATTTATTATACTTTTACAATTTAATTTTTGTTTATAGTATAAGAATCTATTGGCTGTAAGTTATGGTGCTAGGTTAGACTATGTATGTTTAAATCCCT
Source organism: Procambarus clarkii (assembly GCF_040958095.1). Taxonomy (NCBI): domain Eukaryota; kingdom Metazoa; phylum Arthropoda; class Malacostraca; order Decapoda; family Cambaridae; genus Procambarus; species Procambarus clarkii. The sequence continues at coordinate 38,788,862 of NC_091175.1, forward strand.
GATTTAAACAGAGCCAGTGTTCAGTCATATAACTGAATTTATTAAATCTTATCCTTGTATAAAATACAAGCTGATGTGAGATCCCTGTCTACAGGTGGATTGGAACTTCTATCAACAAAGTCATTCACCCCACCTGTCCCTTACAGCCCACAGTCTGTCATTAGGAAAAGAGGATCTAGGATTTACAACCCTAGCTAGAGATTTTAGTTGAATTAATTTGCAGACAGTAAATTTTTAATTTAGTTCAGTACAAGTCCCTGGTAGTCTCCTCTTATATCAATCCCAGCAGGTTTTTCCCACAAACGTTCCTATCAATAATACCTTTCAGGAGCCTTTTCTTATGAGCTGTAGAAAAGAAGTTCCTGTAAAATAGTCTAATAGGGGGTACAAGTGTTACGTTAGTTGACTCTTCAGAGCTTGCATGGCGTGTCACATTTCTTTTTTATGATGTCTTCAACAAAACCGCTAGAAAAGCCATTGTTGACTAGGACCTGACTTACCCTACAGAGTTCTTCATCGACTTGCTTCCATCCTGAACTGTGGCTGAGATCTCAGTCGACGTAAGCATTGACAACACTGCTCCTGTACCTGTCTGGGCAGTCACTATTGGCTTTGAGCCACATTCCAATGTTTGTTTCCTAAGTGTAGATTGCAGTGTGGAAACCTCCGTTCCTTTCCGTGACTGTTACATCTAGAAAGGGCAGCTTCCCATCGTTTCCCATCTCGTAAGTGAAACTCAACACAGAATTCCGCTCATGTTAAGGACACCTGAAGTCCGAAAGGAAGCCTGAAGTCTCCAAAGGAATTCGTTGACATACTGCGGGGAGCATTGGCCTCAGGGATAAGTGCCTGTTTGGATGTGGAGTCGCTGTTTACCAACGTGCCTTTAGACGAAACAATCAGGATAATGATGGAAAGAGTGTATTGTGATCCGGCTCTTGACATACGAGAGAACATACGGAGAAACTTACTCCAATCCTACACTAAAAAGATACCCTTCTTGAGTCCCGATGGGCACATGTATAAGCAAGTAGATGGGGTCGCCATGGGTTTTTCCCTAGGTGTCCTGTTTGCGCACTTCTACATAGGCACCATAGAGCAGAGGGTCTTAGGGGCTATTTAACAGGAACTATGAGAGTTGTTGTAGGGTATTCATAATTTATTATCCTGATACATGTGAAAGGTGCTGCAACTAGGCCAAGTTTCAGCATCTTAGCTTAAATAGAGGAGAAAAAAAAATTTAGAAAATTATTCAACAATGTTCAATTGCTTTCACAGCCCACAATTGTGAACCAAAATCATTTCTATGACACTCAGCTATGACCTTACTATATAATAAAGATTTGCACCAAGGATTTTTATCCCAGATGTATTTAGTGCAATAATACAGATTTTTAAAGTTTCCCAAAAACGTATGCAACAAAATGAAGTTTATCATTATTTATAAAATCAATAAATCTATGTAGATAAGAAAAAATACATGTGTTTTTAGAGGCATAAATTCTACATATAATGTGCAAGTTTCATGTAAATTGAATAATAAATAAAGGCTGTGAAGGCAGATCTAGTTGTAAAAGTTGGAGTGGGGTAGCGCGCCGCGACAAGTTACTCATACTCGCGGCTGAGAGGCCGCCACGATCTTCTTCACTCGTGACAATGCGTGATTTACGCATTGCGGCCAGCTCGTACCTTCTATGGAGAGCTCGCATGCATCTAGCTTTCAATGCTTTTCCCTTGTTCGTTTGGTACGTCATATTGCAGTACAAATAGGAAAAATAGCATGAGTTCTGGGAGATATTGTGAGAGCGCGTCAACGATACATCCACTAGCTGAGGGACACACACAGTGACTGACTGCTAAGCCACGAACCCCACCCTCTCTCTCACACGAGACTGTTGCCAATGAGTGAGTTTATATTCATTTTATGCATAACATGTTATTTTCAACGCTATTATGAAATATTAGACTTCTACAACGTAAGACACAATACCCCTCGGCGCACCCAGGCCGCGAGGACCAGATTCAGGAAAATTGCAGCGGGAAATTTGACTCTAATTACGTTATTTTTCAAGATAACATAAAACGGTTTGCAACACAGTGTTGCCAGAACGTTGTAGTATTTTTCGTAATTTTTAGTAAATATTCCATTTTTCTTCGGATTTTCGGCTCAAATGGGCCCTTAGTTGACATGGACTAGAAACCCGCTATATACTGCAGGTATGATGACGACATTTTTATGCAAGTTCATGATGTCAGACATCTGTAGCAGCTGAAGGAGGCATCCGTGCAAAATTCGGTGATAAGGTTCACTTATGAGATGGAGAGTGATGGGAAGCAGCCCTTTCTATATGAAACAGTCCCAGAAATGAATGGTGGCTTCCACACTGCAGTCTACAATGAGAAAACAGATATAAGAATGTCCCTTAATGCCAATAGTGACTGCCCAGACAGGTTCAAAAGGAGTGCTGTCAATCCTTACGTCGACCTGAGCTCACTCACAGCTCAGGTTGGAAGCAGGTCGATGAAGTACTCGGTAGGGGAAGGCAGATCCTAGTCAACAATGGCTTCTCTAACGGTTATGTTGAAGACGTTATAAAAAAAGGTGAAACGCCATGCAACCTCTGAAGAGTCAACTAACACAACACTTCTACCCTCTATTGCAATGTTTTACAGGAACCTCTTTTCGATGGCTCATAAAACGGAGGAAAGTGTCCTGAAATATATTATTAATAGGAACGTTATCCCCACAGACAAAAGGCAGAAGATACAATTGACAATTTACTACAAAAATAAGAAAACGGTCAACTTACTCATGAAAAACTATACAGACACCAAACAGAATGCCTTGAAAGAAACCAACGTCGTCTATGCCATTACATACCCACTTGGGACCTCTGTCAACCCCAAAGATCTCAGTATATAGGGAAGGACACAACGTCTCTTTCTAGGCGATTAACCATGTACAAACAACAGGGCTCCATCAAGGAACATATAATCCCCTCTCACAATCAGGCCATCACCAGAGAAATCTTAACAAGCAGCACTGAAATCATCGATAGATACAACGATAGCAGGAGACTCGACATCAGTGAGGCCCTACTCATCAAAAATTCAACACCAGGAATCAACAGCCAATTAACACTTATCTATATTCAACCCACTTTAAGACCCTGAACCAATAGAGAAGCAGCAAGAGCAATATAGGAATATGGAAGCAGCATATATGGAATATACTCATTGTTTCCTGTTTTGTCTTTTTTGACCTCACAAAAACATTTGTGTCATATCACCTCACCCAAAAACGATTATATGCGTGTGTGTAAAAACCTGTATTTGAAAATGTGAGAAGTCCTGGCGAAACACTTTTAGTCATCAGACCATAAATAAAAAAGAGAAAATGAACTTTGGAGAATTAAGTTTTCAATTACCCCCAACTGCGAAGAAAAACGTAAGGAATATTGAGAAGATTCGTGTTAGAATCATTAATCTCTTACCCTTTCGTTAATATTCAACAACATTACACACACACACAATATATATATATATATATATATATATATATATATATATATATATATATATATATATATATATATATATATATATATATGTCGTACCTAGTAGCCAGAACGCACTTCTCGGCCTACTATGCAAGGCCCGATTTGCCTAATAAGCCAAGTTTTCAAGAACTAATGCTTTTTCGACTACCTAACCTACCTAACCTAACCTAACATTTTCGGCTACCTAACCTAACCTAACCTATAAAGATAGGTTAGGTTAGGTTAGGTAGGGTTGGTTAGGTTCGGTCATATATCTACGTTAATTTTAACTCCAATAAAAAAAAATTGACTTCATACATAATGAAATGGGTAGCTTTATCATTTTATAAGAAAAAAAAAGAGATTTGCCTAAAAAGCCAAATTTTCCTGAATTAATATATTTTCTCTAATTTTTTTCTTATGAAATGATAAAGCTACGAATTTCATTATGTATGAGGTAATTTTTTTTTATTGGAGTTAAAATTAACGTAGATATATGACCGAACCTAACCAACCCTACCTAGTAGCCAGAACGCACTTCTCAGCCTACTATGCAAGGCCCGATTTGCCTAATAAGCCAAGTTTTCCTAAATTAATATATTTTCTCTAATTTTTTTCCTATGAAATGATAAAGCTACCCATTTCTTTATGTATGAGGTCAATTTTATTTGTGACGATAATCTCCTTCAAGAGATTGAGCCTGCTCTTCCCTCCACAATTACGTCGTTGTGGTTATATAAAACTACTATGGAAGAAATGTCCAACAACGACAACAACACCAGCAAGGCTTGCCAGAGCGCAAAACGTTGCAGCCAGAGACACCTGTTCAGACTCAAACCGCCAAACTACTCGTTGATCGCTACCGGCCCCGCTGATTGGTCGCCGGTCTGGCTGCACCTGCACTCGCCCCCCCATACTACTTGATGTCTGGGGTCGCCACGACCTCAGACCTCAGAATGTTCAGTGCTTTCGTGGTCATCACTCCTCCCAGCTAGACGTTAGCGTGTACTGAGAGAGGTGATAGCTTAAAGCCAATATTCCAGCACCTCCCATTTAACTTTGTGTTGCACTTCTTGTTATTTTGCCTTAACGTAACTTTTCATTGTGTCATTTAAGTATTCTTATTATTTTGATTGATTGATTTTATTATAAGAATTTGTTTGTCCATTTTTTCATGTTTTGATTTATTTAACGTAATTAAAATTTCATTGTTAAAATTTACTTGTGTTTTGTGTGTCTTCTCCTTACCTTACCACAGACGAAGTTCCAGTTTTTTTTTTTTTTTTATAACTATGTGACGAGGCCATACCCCTAGCCTTAAACAGCCGAACACCAACGCGTTACCGTCACATATTTTATTGGAGTTAAAATTAACGTAGATATATGACCGAACTTAACCAACCCTACCTAACCTAACCTAACCTAACCTATCTTTATAGGTTAGGTAGCCGAAAAAGTTAGGTTAGGTTAGGTAGGTTAGGTAGTCGAAAAATAATTAATTCATGAAAACTTGGCTTATTAGGCAAATCGGGCCGTGCGTAGTAGGCTGAGAATTGCGTTCTGGCTACTAGGTACGACATATATATATATATATATATATATATATATATATATATATATATATATATATATGTCGTACCTAGTAGCCAGAACGCAATTCTCAGCCTACTACGCACGGCCCGATTTGCCTAATAAGCCAAGTTTTCATGAATTAATTATTTTTCGACTACCTAACCTACCTAACCTAACCTAACTTTTTCGGCTACCTAACCTAACCTATAGAGATAGGTTAGGTTAGGTTAGGTAGGGTTGGTTAGGTTCGGTCATATATCTACGTTAATTTTAACTTAAATAAAAAAAAATTGACCTCATACATAATGAAATGGGTAGCTCTATCATTTCATAAGAAAAAAATTAGAGAAAATATATTAATTCATGAAAACTTGGCCTATTAGGCAAATCGAGCCTTGCATAGTAGGCCGAGAAGTGCGTTCTGGCTACTAGGTACGACATATATATATATATATATATATATATATATATATATATATATATATATATATATATATATATATATATATATATATATATATATATTATATTATATATATATATATATATATATATATATATATTATATATATATATATATATATATATATATATATATATATTATATTATATATATATATATATATATATATATATTATATTATATATATATATATATATATGTCGTACCTAGTAGCCAGAACGCACTTCTCGGCCTACTATGCAAGGCTCGATTTGCTTAATAGGCCAAGTTTTCATGAATTAATATATTTTCTCTAATTTTTTTCTTATGAAATGATAGAGCTACCCATTTCATTATGTATGAGGTCAATTTTTTTTATTTAAGTTAAAATTAACGTAGATATATGACCGAACCTAACCAACCCTACCTAACCTAACCTAACCTATCTCTATAGGTTAGGTTAGGTAGCCGAAAAAGTTAGGTTAGGTTAGGTTAGGTAGGTTAGGTAGTCGAAAAAACAATTAATTCATGAAAACTTGGCTTATTAGGCAAATCGGGCCTTGCATAGTAGGCTGAAAAGTGCGTTCTGGCTACTAGGTACGATATCGATATATATATATATATATATATATATATATATATATATATATATATATATATATATATATATATATATATATATATATATATATATATATATATATATATTAGTATATTTTGGTAGCAGTCTTTCCTGTAGACATATATTATTAAATATGACCAAAAAAATAAGATTAATAATTCTAACACGAATTTTCTCAATCTTTCGTACATTTCTTTTCACTGTTGGAGGTAATTCAAAAATCAATTCTCCAAAATTCATTTTTATTTCTAGTCTGACGCGACACAAGCGCGTTTCGTAAAACTTATTACATTTTCAAAGACTTTAGTTTACAAATACACAACTGAATAGAACTTACGCATCTCTGATTTTGTTTATATCTACATTTGAGTGAGGTGGATGGGGTGGATGGGATTGTAGAAAGCTTTCTACAATCACTTACATTTCAATACCCATTGTTTCGTGTTCTGTCTTGTGTTGATGAAATTAATACCCTATTAATGCCACCTCTTGTTCTGTCTTGTGTTGATGAAATTAATACCCTATTAATGCCACCTCTTGTTCTGTCTTGTGTTGATGAAATTAATACCCTATTAATGCCACCTCACCCCATCCACCTCACTCAAATGTAGATATAAACAAAATCGGAGATGCGTAAGTTCTATTAAGTTGTGTATTTGTAAACTAAAGTCTTTGAAAATGTAATAAGTTTTACGAAACGCGCTCGTGTCGCGTCAGACTAGAAATAAAAATGAATTTTGGAGAATTGATTTTTGAATTACCTCCAACAGTGAAAAGAAATGTACGAAAGATTGAGAAAATTCGTGTTAGAATTATTAATCTTACATTTTCGGTCATATTTAATAATATATATATATATATATATATATATATTATATATATATATATATATATACCGTCGGGTTCGGCATTCCACAAGGGTGTGAGGCGGCAGCCCATGCAGCTCGAGCTTTCATCGCCAACATCACAGACGAAAAGGCCCTTTTCAAGCTAAATTTCAAAAATGCCTTCAATTTGGTGCGGAGGGATGCTGTACTCCGTTCAGTTCATAGTCATTTCCCTTCACTCTACCCTTTTGCACATTCATGCTACAGTATGGATCTAAAGCTACTTTTTTGCGGACATGAAATTGACTCGCGAGAAGGCGTCCAACAGGGTGACCCCCTTGCTCCTCTCCTTTTCTGCTTAGTCATCAAATATATCACAGAGGTCCTGTCCAGTGAGCTTAACATCTAGTTCTTGGATGATGGTACCCTACCTGGTTCTCAAGACTCCCTCCAGGAGGATATCAGAAAAATCCAGGAGCAAGGTGCAGATTTAGGCCTCACCCTGAACCTTTCTAAATGTGAAATAATATGTTCCAACCAGGACATCGTAGAGAGAATAGAGGGTCTTCTGCCAAATATCCATAAAACTAAACCTGAAGACAGCACACTCCTTGGAGCTCCCCCTGGAGTTAAAAGCCATCGATGAGGTCATTGATAAGAAAATCACCGACCTTAAGAGGATGGATGGGAGGATTGAGGATATTGATGCTCATGATGCACTCTACCTCATCACCAGAAGTCTGTCCCTCCCCAGGTTAACATACTTTCTGAGGTGTTCACCATCTTACAGTAGCCAAAAACTATCTGAGTATGACCGGTTACTGAAATCAATGCTAGAAAAAGCCCTTAACCTCTCTCTTGATGACCTACAGTGGAAACAAGCCTCTCTTCCCGTAAGACTTGGGGGCCTCGGAGTTCGAACAGCAACGCAAATCGCTGTTCCAGCCTTCCTGTCCTCTTCATTGGCATCCGACGACCTTTTGAAGGAAATTCTACCTGCCCACTTACATCAGCTGGCCGGTGTACATGATCCCAATTTTACACGCTGTGCCACAGAGTGGGCCTCTTGTGTAGGCCCATCACCTCAACCACCATCCCCGAACCCACAAGCAATCCAGCTGGGATAGCCCCATTGTAGACCAAGTTGCTGCAGAGTGCCTGGGTGCTGCAACAACACAACACGACATTGCTCGCCTCACAGCAGTAGCAGCCCCACATGCAGGGAATTTCCTGTTAGTAACCCCAATGTCGGCAACTGGCATGCGTCTCTCACCACACGCCCTCCGAATTGCTGTGGCCCTCCGCCTTGCTGCCCCAATCCACACCAGATATAGGTGAATTTGCGACGAGATGGTGGCTGACAGGTACGGCCACCATGGCCTACTCTGCCAAAACACAGGGGGATGACACTCGAGGCACAGTGAAGTTAACGACATCATCAAGAGGAGCCTCACCACAGCTGGATGCCCAGCTGAAAGAGAGCCCCGTTACCTAACGCCCCATAACTCTGATGCTCTTATTGGTCACTCGGATGGTATCACAGTGAACCCCTGGAAGAATTGCAAGCAGTTGGTATGGGACTACACGTGCGTATCAACCCTGGAAGCAGCCAAATCCCGTAAGTACAGAGAACTGAATCACCACTACAATTTTGTCCCCATTGCTTCTGAGATACTCGGCGCCTGGGGTAAAAGTGCTACCAGTTTTTTGAAGGAACTAGGTTCTAGGCTCATTGAAGCAACAAGGGACCCAAGAGCTGCCATCTTTCTTTTCCAGCGCCTCAGTGTGGCGATACAGAGGGGAAATGCGCACTGCATTCAGGGTTCCTTCCCGCCATCTGAGGAGCTGGAGGAACTCGACAACCTATGATAACCATCTTTGTACCCTATATGTAACTACTTTTTTGTAACAAAGTTCAAATAAAACAAATATATATGTGTACATACAAAAGAATAGGGGTGGTAGGAGAAGATAATATTAGTGTTCAGTGAGAAACCACAAGGTCTCCTATGAAAACTTTTTATTTTCTTCTCAGAGGCTATGGGTCCCCACATTGGCACCAGAGGTGGTACCCTCTCAAACTTTATATATATATATATATATATATATATATATATATATATATATATATATATATATATATATATATATATATATATCTAGGGACTTGATGAAATAAACGTTAAAATGACCCCTCACTTGCTCTAGTGCTCTTGGGAGGTGGGGATCTTTGGTGTATTTAAATACTCCGAAATTACCATCTCTTTTAAGGGTCTGAGCAGGTGGTGGAGCGGGTTAAGGCGTACCTGTTATGCCAGTTGCTGGAAGGCTTCTGTGCTGGCTAGGGTTCGAGTCTCCTGGTGGGAAAGTGTTCTAAAGTTGTATACTTCACTCTCGTGTTTAGGAGAATTGTGCCTTAAGCATAGACACTGTGTCTTCCCATATTAACAGGGACTTGATGAAATAAACGTATAAATGACCCCTCACTTGCTCTAGTGCTCTTGGGAGGTGGTGATCTTTGGTGTATTTAAATACCCCGAAATTACCATCTCTTTTAAGGGTCTGAGCAGGTGGTGGAGCGGGTTAAGGCGTACCTGTTATGCCAGTTGCTGAAGGCTTCTGTGCTGGCTAGGGTTCGAGTCTCCTGGTGGGAAAGTGTTCTAAAGTTGTATACTTCACTCTCGTGTTTAGGAGAGTTGTGCCTTAAGCATAGACACTGTGTCTTCCCATATTAACAGGGACTTGATGAAATAAACGTATAAATGACCCCTCACTTGCTCTAGTGCTCTTGGGAGGTGGTGATCTTTGGTGTATTTAAATACTCCGAAATTACCATCTCTTTTAAGGGTCTGAGCAGGTGGTGGAGCGGGTTAAGGCGTACCTGTTATGCCAGTTGCTGAAGGCTTCTGTGCTGGCTAGGGTTCGAGTCTCCTGGTGGGAAAGTGTTCTAAAGTTGTATACTTCACTCTCGTGTTTAGGAGAGTTGTGCTTTAAGCATAGACACTGTGTCTTCCCATATTAACAGGGACTTGATGAAATAAACGTATAAATGACCCCTCACTTGCTCTAGTGCTCTTGGGAGGTGGTGATCTTTGGTGTATTTAAATACTCCGAAATTACCATCTCTTTTAAGGGTCTGAGCAGGTGGTGGAGCGGGTTAAGGCGTACCTGTTATGCCAGTTGCTGGAAGGCTTCTGTGCTGGCTAGGGTTCGAGTCTCCTGGTGGGAAAGTGTTCTAAAGTTGTATACTTCACTCTCGTGTTTAGGAGAGTTGTGCCTTTATATATATATATATATATATATATATATATATATATATATATATATATATATATATATATATATATATTGTTACGGTGCCCTCTCCTATTTCTTTCGTTTGTCAGCTTAAAGAGTCATATCAGCTCTCCCTACTGATTCTCTGAGCTTCAGGGAGTCCAATGATATATGTGGCGACCAGACCGGCTGCCAGTAAAGGGAAGGAAGTTACATTTTAAGTTGTAAATAAGGGAAAATTGGCGCCCTGATATAAAATTAAAGAGTATCCCCTAATGCAGCTATGACCTTTTGGAAGGGACACTAGCCGATCGCGGATTGGCCGAGTAAGGTCGCGGGCGACCAATCAGGGCCCGCCATGACGTCACCGAGTGCCCCGGGCGGCGCCAACGTCAGAGTTGACCCGACCTTGGAAGTGACAGGACGCGCCTCGGTCTGCTCTCAAGGATTAGAGGCTCTACAAGCCTTTCTTAGTGGATTAGTGCTGGCTATTGCAGCCCATCGGATATATTGGAGATCCCGCGCTTCTGGGAAGCAAGAAGGAACCAAGTTTATTGAGCGAAAGAGTGCCAAACTTGGAAAATATTCGGCGACGACGCTGGGCGGCGACGCTAGACGTTGGGGGGTCTGGAAAGGTGTGGCGGGCAAGCCTAGCTGTGACCGGGTCACATCCACTGAGAAATTTGGAAGGACGACACCGTGCCTAGGACAAGGAGCAACGCCTTGTGGAAGGGGCGAGTGTGGGAAAATAGTGATTAGCTCAGCGCCTATCGATGAACCAAGATTGGGGTAGCTGAATCTCGGGGATTGGAACGGCGACGACGCGAAGGCTCCACGACACCTGAGGACCTGTGGAACGTTCCTGGATCGTCGAGGATCGACTCAGGAAGCGTGGGAACCTCACACCATCGAGGGACAGGCGTCGTGAGCCAGGAATGTAAGGTAGATCATTTTCCCTCCCATTACCCCTTGTGTGAGTAGGCTAGTTAGGCCACAATATTTACTTATGTATGTGGCAGCAGGACTTTAATACTTTAGTAGTAGAATAGGCTGCAAGGTAGCTTGTGTCCAGGACTGTCAGAGGGGACAGTGTGTATGGATGGCAGGACAGTGAAGGAGAGGCGCCGACGTGGTGAAGAGGCCCTCCTGTGTGAGAGTGTGGGACTCCTGTCTTTCTGCCCAGTTGAAGGAGTGTTGGAGGTCGTGGAAGAAGAGGCTGACGATCTCCAGACTTATTATCCATATTTCCATATTCATGTATTACTTGTGATTGTATGTGTGTTCATGTAATTTTCATCAGTAAATTCACACATTTTATCACTGTGTTTAAGTGTGCCTCCATTTATGATATTTCTCTATGAGCATACACGAAGGTTATCATAGTACCACCTAGGGAACACTACGTTCTCTATAGCAGTTCTTATTGCCTGGAGAGTGGTAAAGACAGCACAGACTTACATAAAAGTGTACCCTTAGCCATCCGCTCAGTATCGGTGCCTGAATGGTGGCAACTATTAACGTAGTGGCTAGAGAGAGGTAAAGCCACACAGACCTTCCTGGGAGAGTACCCTGGGCCAACAGTCTAGTAGCAGATCTATGGGAGTAGCAATCTTCTGGCTACAAACAATATATAATACACCCACTGAACTGCATTGCTGGGGTGCAGATATAATAACCCAGCTGGCGACCTTGCTAAGAAGAAGATAGAGAGGACAGGCGGGAAAGGAGTTCCTGCAACCTTCTTGTCTGGCAGGCAAGACTCAGGGAGGTTATGGTTATATGGTAAGCCTATGAGTCTTCCTTCACTCCCCCACGGGTCTAGGCCGGAACTGTTAACAGCAGTTTCCACGTGTTTGACTGAAGGGCTTCCAGGGTGAATCAGTGGCACCCCTTTTGTGGTGGAAGCAAAGACCTGCGGAGGTGGGCATTGATGGTCCTCTCCTGTGTGACCAAGGAGACTCCGGTGAATCCCGGGAGTCGGAGGGGCTGAGTATTTGGGCCTTTTGAGCCCCTAGCAGCTAAGTGTTAGCAGAGCCCCGGCCCACCTCCACGTGACTATATATATATATATATATATATATATATATATATATATATAATATATATATATATATATATATATATATATATATATATATATATGTCGTACCTAGTAGCCAGAACGCATTTCTCAGCCTACTATGCAAGGCCCGATTTGCCTAATAAGCCAAGTTTTCATGAATTAATGTTTTTTTCGACTACCTAACCTAACCTAACCTAACTTTTTCGGCTACCTAACTTTTGCAGCACATCCCCAAAGCTGCCCGGCCCCAGGCAGCAGCCAAACTATCCAGCCTCTTGAAAAAAGTTAATGACTCCCCCGGAACCATCCAAGCATGGCACAACCTTCTCCTGTTTGGAAACATATGCTTAGCTGTCCCTGCAAGGAGAGACAAATCACTAACTTCGTCGGTCATTATGGCTATAAATAGTTTTCCTATAGAGGACAACCAGGCACCCCTCCCCACCCGTGCCAAAAACACCCACGGCAGCAAAGGTATCAACAGCAGAACCGAGACATCCAAAATCAGAGCAACTGTTAGCAAGAAAATAGAAGAAGGCAACACAATTTGGGCGATCAGAGTCATCACCAGTGAAGACACAGTTGCCACCAGGGAAGACACAGTTGCCACCAGGGATGCCCATACAGCACAAGCCCTGAGGGAAAAACATCCACCCAGAGCTCCTCGTGACGACAGTGTCCCCCTAGTCGGTGTCACCAGAGCAGAACCCCTGTGTGTGCTCGAATCCATGGTGCATAAAGCAGCTTTATCCTTCCTACCAGGATCAGCAGGTGGGTTCACAGGACTAAGACCCAACCACATCAAACAAATGCTCAACCCTGCACTGGAAGACATTGCACAGAGCCTCCTGGTGGAACTAACTAGATTCGCCAACACATGTCTAGCTGGCAACATACCAGAGACCATACGGCTTCTCGTTTTTGGCGCTACCCTCTGTGCCCTGAGGAAAAAAGATGGAGGAATCAGACTGATAGCTGTGGGCAATTCACTCCGGCGTCTCGTCGCTAAGGCTGCTGCTAGAGCAGTTAGTCAGGCAGCAGCCGACATGCTGAAGCCAAAACAGCTTGGGTTTGGCATTCCCCAAGGGTGTGAGTCAGCGGCTCATGCAGCTAGAGGATTGACGGCTCATGCATTGCCAACATTACGGATGAAAAAGCCCTGATAAAGCTGGATTTCAAAAATGCTTTCAATCTGGTTAGATGGGATGCAGTACTCAATGCGGTTCATCGCCTTTTTCCTTCCCTCTACCCGTTTGTAAACTCATGCTACAGCAAGAATCTAAATCTGCTTTTTGAGGAACACGAAATTGAATCACAAGAAGGTGTCCAACAGGGTGACCCCCTTGCTCCTTTCATTTTCTGCCTAGTTATCAAGGAAGTCACCGATAACCTGTCCAGTGAGCTCAATATTTGGTTTTTGGACGATGGTACTCTAGCTGGCTCCCCAGCCTCACTCTTGGACGACATAAGAATAATTCAGGAGCAAGAAGCAAGCCTAGGCCTCACCCTGAACCCTTCCAAGTGCGAAATAACCTCCACCAACCAGCGCATAATAGAGCAAATAAAGGTTGTTTTGCCTGACATTCATGCAACCAACCCTGAGGACAGCACACTCCTAGGTGCTCCTCTTGGCAGGAATGCCATCGACGGGGTCCTAGGTAAGAAGATCACTGACCTGAAGAGGATGAACGAGAGGATTGAAGACATCGATGCTCATGACGCCCTTTACCTCATCACCAGATGCTTGTTCCTCCCCAGGCTGACCTACTTTCTAAGATGTTCGCCATTTTTCAACAATATTAAATTAGAAGAGTACGACAGCTTGCTGAAATCAACACTAGAAAAAGCCCTCAATCTTTCCCTCAGCGACTCACAGTGGAAACAGGCCTCCCTTCCTGTCAGACTCGAGGGCCTTGGCGTGCGCACAGCAACTCAAATTGCTGTACCAGCGTTCCTGTCCTCTTCAGTGGGGTCTGACAACTTGGTGAAGGAAATCCTACCTGAGCACCTAGTTCAACAGGCAGGGGTACATGATCCCAGCTTCACAGACTGCACAACCAAATGGGTCTCTCTCACAGGACCAGCACCCCAACCACCGCCTTCTGAAGCCCATAAGCAATACAGCTGGGATCGCCCCATTGCCGACCAAGAAGCTGCAACTTTGTTAGAAGGTGCGACAACACCACATGAGACTGCCCGACTTAGAGCTGTAGCAGCTCCCCATGCAGGTGATTTCCTATTAGCAACCCCAATGTCAGCAACCGGCACCCGTCTCACTCCGCAGGCCCTCCGAATTGCCGTAGCTCTCCGCCCCAATCCACACCGAATACAGGTGGATTTGCGGCGAGGCAGAGGCGGACAGATACGGTCGGCATGGCCTTCTCTGCCAAAGGACAGGAGGATGACATGCAAGACACGGCGAGGTCAATGACATTATTAAGAGAAGCCTTACCACAGCTGGTTGTCCAGCAGAGAGAGAGCCCCGTTACCTAATGTCCCGCAACTCTGATGAGCCTGTCGGTCGCCCATATATATTATATATATATATATATATATATGTCGTACCTAGTAGCCGGAATGCAGTAATCGGCCTACTATGCAAAACCTGATTTGCCTAATAAGCCAAGTTTTCTTGAATATATATATATTTTTCAAATTTTTCTTACGAATTGATAAAGCTATTCATTTCATTGTG
This sequence comes from Procambarus clarkii, assembly GCF_040958095.1. Lineage (NCBI taxonomy): Eukaryota > Metazoa > Arthropoda > Malacostraca > Decapoda > Cambaridae > Procambarus > Procambarus clarkii. The sequence goes on from NC_091175.1 coordinate 38,803,897, forward strand.
TATGAGCTAATTTGTTTAAATATGAGTTAAAATTAATGAAGATATATGACCGAACCTAACCAACCCTACCTAATCAAACCTAACCTATCTTAACCTAACCTAAACTAACACAACTAAGTCAATAAATTATGGTCTTAATATAATAATAAAAATTCAAATAAACTAATTGGAAACAATTTATTGAAAATAAAGAAAATAACTTGGCCTATAAGGCAAATCGGGCCCTGCATAGTAGGCCGAGAAGTGCGTTCTGGCTACTAGGTACGACATATATATATATATATATATATATATATATATATATATATATATATATATATATATATATATATATATATATATTTTTTTTTTTTTTTAAGATGAATACGAAAACCAGGGATATACTGAACATCTTGTTTCAGATTCTTTACTTTAAAATGCATAACGTTTCGAATACTTCTCGTATTCATCATTAGATCTAAAAGAAAAAACAGAAATCACAATCAAATAACTAGTAAACAAAGAACTCATACTGAATATAATTGCCTATCAAAGAAAGGAAAATGCTTAAAAACAAAACTCTTAAGCGCACTTAAAGTGATCAATACAAATAAAACTTATTAACTGTCACATATATAAGAGCTAATTTAAAATTCCATTAGACTACAAGACGAAAATTATAACTACTAAAACAAACCATTATATTAAACTTACGTGAAGTGATCAGAAGTGAAACTTGATACCTAACACATAGATACTAAACACTATAACAAATATTAATATAATGACTACAAATCTACAAAAAATGTATATAAAATACAAACAGAATAAACGACAATTATAAAGTACTAACCAAAATCTTATAAAAACTCAAATATTAAATAAAATTAAATACCAAAAAATGTATTATATATCCTAAATAAAAGATTATAATAATGTACAATGTCAAGACTTGAAATAAGTAAGAAAGGGCAAAGGCATGATAAACTAAACAAAATTATAATACAATTAAACTACCAGAATGAACTATAAATCAATTTACAGGGCCTACTGTGCACTATACAGTGTACAATTGAACAGCTGAAAGGTTGCTATTTAACAGAGGCCGCAGCTCCTTTATATATAAGGATTCCATTACTCTCAAATCTGACTGGCCATTCATACAAGTGTTCAGAATTTTAAAATCAGATTCCAGCAGAGAATGATTAAACTCATAACAATGGTTTCTAATCTCCGAAAATGCTGGTTTAGACAATGGTAATACAGATTTGCAATATTGCGTCATCAGTGGGCACACCTGTGTTCAGGTTAGTTCAGTATGCAGCTGCACAGCAAGGGTTGCTATTTAGCTATTTGTTATCGTGCCACTGGATGGACATTAACGTAATGTAAACTCGGTAATGTAGTAGTTTAGTCTCTTGTTATTAATAAATTGTTATGTTATAGAAAACGGTCTTTGATTTCAACCATTCTTTTCTACCCTTGTTCTGCTTTATACGATTAAATGTTGAGGTGATCTTTTGATATGACGGCTGTCATTGGGAATTCAAATTCCAATTCATAGCGCCACGTCAAATATAAATATTTGATTGTGAGAACCCGTCGGTTACCCTTTATTAGTTTTAACGTCCTGTTTAACTAGGAGGAACCAGCGGCCTATTGTGGACAGATTTTCACCCCTGGTGGTGGAGGTCTGGCGGTTTGCTCCTGCTTTTCCGTTTTCTATTGGACTCATGCTTAACTGCCGTGAGCAGCCTTTAAACTTGTAGTCCACCTCCTAAGGGAGGTAAGCATAGAAAAAAATCTCACACTATTATATTATAATAATAATATTTCAAATAAATCATTTGGAAACAATTTATGGACAATAAAGAAAATCCTTGGGCCTATTAGGTAAAACGGGCCTTGCATAATAGGCCGAGAAGTGTGTTCTGGCTACTAGGTACGACATTGGTAATTGAAAAAGAACTTATGGAGATTACAGCATGTGGTGCTCCTATCTCCTACAGATGGTGCTGTTTTTCCAAAAAAACATGTTTTTACCTGTCACAGGTGTAGTATCTATGTAGTATGTATATAAAAACACGCGTATATTCGAATGCAACGTTGTGTCAAAATTTCAATGCAAATAATTAATTTTTCATATACCCTCAACAGTGAACAAAAATATTAAAAATATTGAGAAAAATCGTATTAGAATAATTAATCTTACCCTTTAGGTCATACTCAACAATGTATATTATATAATAATATATATATATATATATATATATATATATATATATATATATATATATATATATATATATATATATATATATATATATATTATTATTATTGTTATATAATTATTAAATCTACATAAATAAAAATGTAAATGTTCATTTGTTCAAAAGCGCTAATCTCCGAAAGTTCTTCACCGATTGCTTTGAAATTTTCACACAACGTTCCATTCGCATCCGAGCAGGTTTTTATATACATACTATATTGATGTCACATCAGTGATGGGATTAAAACATGTTTTTTTTTAAGTCTGTTTTTCATGTGTTTTTCAGATGAAGGAAATCTTAGAAACCTCTTTACTGATTGCTTTCCAATTTTGACACAACGTTGCAATCGAATACACGCTTGTTATTTTATACCTACTATATACATGCTTCACATGTGACAGGAAAAAAAAACATGCTTTTTAGAAAAACAGTGACATCTGTTGGACGTAAGAGCAACACCCGCTATGCTAAATATGTTACCATTTCATTTCAATATTTCCGATTGCATTGATAAATAGAATTTTCGTAGATTTTAATTTATTTTTATTTTGTTTCAATTATTTTGTGGGAAATTGCGTTAGAATTGAGCTGGGTTGTTTACCATACAATTCATTTCGCAAGTATAAGTATAGATGTCATACCTGTGACAGGTAAAAACATTCTTTTTCTTAATAAGAAACAGCGCTATCTGTTGCACATAAAAGCAACAACACTATACTAAATATGTTACAACTCCATTTCAATGTTTCTAATTGCATTGACAAATGGAATTTTCATAGATTTCGATATATTTGCATTTTGATTTGACTTTTTTTTTAACTGTTCTATGTATTTTTCCGTAATGGGAACATCAGATCATTTGACGTTCTAATTTTACTGATGGGAACATCTGATCATTTGATGTTCTAATTTTACTGATGGGAACATCAGATCATTTGATGTTCTAATTTTACTGATGGGAACATCAGATCATCTGGGAACGGATCGAACGAGGGAGTGGGGGATGGTGGGGAGGTTGAGGGGACGGGAGTGGAGGTTTTTGGGAGGACGAGTGGACATGGGAGGGGGTAATGGTGGAGAGGACGAGGGGATGGAGAAGGGAATGGTGGGGAGGACGAGGGGACGGTGGAGTAGGGGATGGTGGGGTGGATGAAGGGATGGGGGTTATCTTGAGATTCCTTGAGGTTATCTTGAGATGATTTCGGGACTTTAGTGTCCTTGCGGCCCGGTCCTCGACCAGGCCTCCACCCCCAGGAAGCAGCCCGTGACAGCTGACTAACACCCAGGTACCTATTTTACTGCTAGGTAACAGGGACATAGGGTGAAAGAAACTCTGCCCATTGTTTCTCGCCGGCGCCTGGGATTGAACCCGGGACAACAGGATCACAAGTCCAGCGTGCTGTCCGCTCGGCCGACCGGCTCCCTTTAGTGAAGGGGGGAGTGAAGAATGGTCGGGAGGAGGAGCAGACGGGAGAGTGGAGAATGAGGAGGAGGACAACGAGATGGGGGAGGGGGAATGGTGTAAAAGACGAGAGGACGGGGAAGAGGGGAAAGGTTGGAAGGACGAGGGGAGTGGGAGGAGGGGATGATGGGGAGGATGAGGGGGATAGGGAGTGTGGAATGGTGGGGAGGAGGGGACGGGGGAGTGCGGAATGGTGGAGAGAACGAGGGGACGGGGGATAGGGGAATGGTTTGGAGGACGAGAGGATGGGGGGAGCATTGCTGCCTGAGTCACAGCAAGGCATCGCTGAGTACAGCTAGTTATTATATAATATTAATAATATATATTATATTATGCACCCAGAGTTGCACGCAGAGGAACGTGTTGGGTTTGTGACGAATCTCACAGCATTAGAGGTGATTGAACCCTATGCAGACACAACGGCTGTGAAGGTTCATTGATGGTACCTGTTGAGAGAGAAGACCCACAGGTTTCCCCGGGCAGCCCTACTCATCCCAGTAAACCTCCTGTCAGCAGATGACCTCCGTCATCATCATATGATGATTGGGGGCAATCAAAGCATCCACCACCAGAACTCTTCCCCACATTCCAAATGCAGCGCGCCCATTTGCTGCAGGGAAATATACAGACCTTTTATGGAAAGTAAATGAACGGTCTACAAATCTTAATGCCGCGGCCACTATCAAAGCATGACATAATTGGCTCTTGTTTGGCAATATTTGCTTAGGCGTACCTGCAAGGGGAGGCAGGTTGCTTACCTCGTCAGTCACTAGGGCAATAAATAATTTCCCCAGAGCTGACAACTTGATCCCCGTCCCTCCTCATAGCAAAATCCGTCGTAGCAGACCACAGAGTTTCAATGACAATTTTACACTTGGAACACAAGTGACCAAAACAATTGAAGAGGGGCAACACAGTTGGCGCAATTAAGGTTACATACCAGTGAAGACATTTAGAAATCGCATTTAGAAATTGCATTTAGAAATACCGCTACTGCCGACTCACTGAGAAAGAAACACCCTCCCCGAGTACCATGGGAGCCCACTGCTCGGGACACAAATGTCCCAGACATGGGACCTCTATTACTCCAAGCGTCAAAGGTATACAAAGTCATCATGTCATTTCCACCAGGCTCAGCGGGGGAGGGGGGGGGAGGTTACACTGGAGTAAGACCTCAGCACCTCAAGGAGATGGCAAACCAAGTTCTCGGCGAAGTTGCTGAGACACTACTGTCAGAGGTCACGAAGTTTGTAAACGACTGCCTCTCTGGGTTGATCCCAGATACAATTAAAGCGTTCTTCTTCTTCTTCTTCTTCGGAGCATCCCTTTGTGCCCTTTGAGAAGAAAGATGGTGATTCAGACCCATTGCCGTGAGTAACACACTTCGGCGCCTCGTTGCTAGGGCAGCTGTCAGAAACATCGGCACGGAAGCTGTAACGAGCCCATCAACTGACTTTTGGTGTCCTCCCATGGCTGTGAAGCAGCAGCTCATGCAGCACGAGCCAATATTAATCACCTCCCAAAAATTAGGGCATTAATTAAATTAGACTTTAAAAATGCTTTCAACCAGGTAAAAAGGAATGTGGTACTGGAAGAAGTTCGAACAAGCTTTCCTGGTTTACTCCCCTTCGTTTCAGAAGGGTACAGTAGGGAATCGACACTGTTGTTTGGTGAAAATGAAGTGGTTTCTGCACAAGGTGTCCAGCAGTCCCACTTACCCCTATACTTATCTGCATGGCTGCTAATGAGGTCACAAGCAGGTTGACCAGCGAACTCAACATCTGGTTCCTGGACGATGGCACCCTGGCAGGGACTCAGGAGTCCCTTTTAGGGGATTTACTGCTAGTGAAATCTAGGGGAGAGGAGTTAGGACTCACCCTAAATCCATCAAAGCGTGAAATCATGTCTTCTAGCCAACCAATCATAGATGCAGTACGAACCGTGTTGGCAGGAGCACCAGTGATCGCTCCCACCAACAGTGTGCTGCTAGGAGCACCTCTGGGCTCGAGCGCCATTGAGGTAGTCTTTGAAGAAAAGCTGAACGACCTGAGGAAGATGGAGAGAAGAATAGGGATTTGGGATGCCCACGATGCTTTGTAGCTCCTCACAAGGAGCCTAGCTTTGCCCAGGCTTACCTATTTCCTAAGGTGCGCTCCCTCCTTCGACAGTCCAAAATTAACAGAATATGAGGCGCTTCTAAAATCAATAACCATGAAAGTGTTTAACCTCTCCCTGCAAGATGACCAATGGGATCAAGCAACTCTCCCAGTTAAAATCGGGGATATAGGTATTTGCAAGGCGCCACAGTTAGCAATGCCGGCTTTCTTATCCTCGACCAGTGCTACAGGTGAATTAATGAATGAAATACTACCAGAATACCTAAGAGACTCCATTGGGACTCATGATACCAAATTCGCGGACGGAGCCGGCCAGTGGGACAATCTTGCCAAATCTCATCCTCGACCAACTGTTCCGAACGACTGCAAACAGGCCAAATGGGACAGCCCCATAGTGGAGAACAGTAGGGAATCGTCCTCCAAATAAAAGACTACCTCAATGGCGCTCGAGCCCAGAGGTGCTCCTAGCAGCACACTGTTAGTGGGAGCGATCACTGGTGCTCCTGCCAACACGGTTCGTACTGCATCTATGATTGGTTGGCTAGAGGACATGATTTCACACTTTGATGGATTTAGGGTGAGTCCTAACTCCTCTTCCCTAGATTTCCACATTATTGTTGGAGGCAACATCTGGGAAGGACAAAGTGCGTCTCCTAGCTGTGATTGCTCCTTATGCCAGAGACTTCCTGTTGGCTGTCCCTATTTCCGCGTTAGGCACTCGCCTGTACCATCGGATCATAAGTATTGGTGATGCCCCGATCATTGCCGCCCCTATCTCCACCGAACACTGGTGTATCTGCGCCTACACGTCGGCAGACCAATATGGCAGCCATGGTCTCATCTGTCGTAAGTCACCAGGAAAGACTGCCAGACATGAAGCAGTCAGTGACATCATCAAGAGAAGTTTGGCTAAAGCGGGGTGTCCAGCACAAAGGGAAGCTCAGTTGTGCAGACCTAACAACAGTAACAAACGCCCAGACGGAGTCACCCTGACGCCATGGAGGGATGGTAAGCAGGTCGTGTGGGACTACATACGTGCGTCTACATTGGCTGATACATATCTACCTCACAGTATAGCTGAGAGAGGCGGGGCAGCCACCTTCAGGGAGACCCAGAAAACTAACAAGTACAGGGACTTAGAATTTTGTTACAGGTTTGTGCCGATAGGCTCTGAAGCCCTGGGCGCCTGGGGTAAAAGTGCACTTAAGTTCCTAAAGGAGGCGGGGTGAGGAACTCACTAGAAAAACTAAAGACTCAAGAGCGGCCAGTTTCCTGTTCCAGCACCACAGTGTCGCGGTCCAGAGAGAAAATGTGTGCTGTATCTTGGGCACTCACCCAGCCTCCGAAGAGCTGGATGAGGTCTTCGAACATTGATTGTTATATGTGTGGGTTTTCCATAAACTGTAGCAATATAATAAAATAAAATAAAATTTAAGAAAACTAATAGGGGTGGTAGGAGAGGAAAATAAAAAAGTGTTCAGTGAAAATCCACAAAGTCTCTCAGAATACTCTTTATTTTCTTCTTTGAGGCTGTGGGTCCCTGCAATTGCACCAGAGGTGGTACCCCTATTATATATATATAAATAAATAAATAAATAAATAAATATATATATATATATATATATATATATATATATATATATATATATATATATATATATATATATATATATATATATCAGTTTGTTGACCTTTGCTTTTAATTCGGCTGTAGTGTCCTTCGATACCCTTTGGAACTTAGTTTGGTCAGAGAGTATGATGTTCATTTTCGCCAGATATTCGTCTTTTTTAAGAATGACATATATTGGCGACTTGTCACCTCTCCTGACAACTATCTCCTTGTTCTCACGAAGGCTTTTAGCTGCCGCTTTAAGCTCGGGGGACAGTATGGTGCTTCTGTAGTTGCCTCGATTCTTTCCTCCTTCTGCAATAAGTTTCATTTTCGCCAGATATTCGTCTTTTTTAAGAATGACATATATTGGCGACTTGTCACCTCTCCTGACAACTATCTCCTTGTTCTCACGAAGGCTTTTAGCTGCCGCTTTAAGCTCGGGGGACAGTATGGTGCTTCTGTAGTTGCCTCGATTCTTTCCTCCTTCTGCAATAAGTTTCATTTTCGCCAGATATTCGTCTTTTTTAAGAATGACATATATTGGCGACTTGTCACCTCTCCTGACAACTATCTCCTTGTTCTCACGAAGGCTTTTAGCTGCCGCTTTAAGCTCGGGAGACAGTATGGTGCTTCTGTAGTTGCCTCGATTCTTTCCTCCTTCTGCAATAAGTTATATATATATATATATATATATATATATATATATATATATATATATATATATATATATATATATATATATATATATATATATATATATATATATATATATATACATATATATATATATATATATATATATATATATATATATATATATATATATATATATATATATATATATATATATATATATATATATATATATATATATTATTAAATATGACCGAAAAAGTAAGATTAATAATTCTAACACGAATTTTCTCTATCTTTCGTACATTTCTTTTCACTGTTGGTGGTAATTCAAAAATTAATTCTCCAAAATTCATTTTTATTTCTAGTCTGACGCGACACTTGAGCGCGTTTTGTAAAACTTATTACATTTTCAAAGACTTTAGTTTAGATATACACAACTGAATAGAACTTACACATCTCCGATTTGTTTATATCTACATTTGAGTGAGGTGGAGTGAGTTGAAGAACTCTGTAGGGTAAGGCAGGTCCTAGTCAACAACGGCTTCTCCAATGGTTTCGTCGAAGACATCATAAGAAGGAAAGTGAAACGCCATGCAACCTCTGAAGAGACAACTAACACAACACCTATACCCCCTATTAGACTATTTTGCAGGAACTTCTTTTCCACAGCTCATAAAACGGAGGAAAGGGTCCTGAAAGATATTGTTAATAGAAACGTTATCCCTACAGACAAAAATCAGAGGATACAACTGACGATTTACTATAAAACCAGAAAAACGGCCAGCCTACTCATGAGAAACTCTCCAGAAACAAAGCAGAACGCTTTAAAAGAGACCAACGTCGTCTATGCCTTCAAATGCCCTCTTGGGGACTGTAAGCTCCAAAAAAAACAGTATATAGGCAAGACAACAACATCTCTTTCTAGGCGTTTAACGATGCATAAGCAACAGGGCTCCATTAAGGAACATATAATCTCTTCCCACAACCAAACCATCGCCAGAGAAATCCTAGTAAACAACACAGAAATCATCGATAGATACAGCGATAGCAGGCGGCTTGACATTTGCGAGGCACTACACATTAAAAAGTTAACACCAGCAATCAACAGCCAATTAATGCACAACTATATTCTACACACTTCAAGACTCCGCTCCAATATAGAAGCATCAAGAAATATGGGCCAATAAAAATAGGCCTTCTGCAGTTACCTACCTTTAATACCTGTTTGTATTTCATTGTTTCGTGTTCTGTCTTGTGTTAAAAGTTTATTTTCACCTCATCCAAAACTATTGTACCATGTCACTTCACCCAAATGTGTGTGTGTGTGTATATATATATAAATATATATATATATATATATATATATATATATATATATATATATATATATATATATATATATATATATATTTATAATCTTTGGACAACACCCACCAGTGGGACTCGATCCCAGAAAGCACAACTACCTTCCAGTAGCTGCCATAACTAGTATGCTTTAACCCACTACACCATCAGACCCTACAAAAGAAGTAGAGAGTTCGAGATATATATACATCCCAAACATCTCCACTTCCCGAGGGCACCAGATGAGTGTGGGGTCAGTCTGCATTTTTCGTCAAGCCACTGTCAATGTGAGAGAACTCGTGTCCAGCTTATAAGCCTATACTTGCATAAACCACAAGCCAAAGATTATTAATCTTCACTTGTGGTTTATGCAAGTATAGGCTTATAAGCTGGACACGAGTTCTCTCACATTGACAGTGGCTTGACGAAAAATGCAGACTGACCCCACACTCATCTGGTGCCCTCGAGAAGTGGCCAAAGATTATTAATCTTCACTTGTGGTTTATGCAAGTATAGGCATATATATATATATATATATATATATATATATATATATATATATATATATATATATATATATATATATATATGAAAATGAAAACTCACACCCCAGAAGTGACTCGAACCCATACTCCCAGAAGCAACGCAACTGGTAACTACAGGGCGCCTTAATCATATATTAATCATATATTTCATTCGCATATAGTCCTGGGGACCATTCAGGCTTGTTCGCATATATATATATATATATATATTAGTATATTTTGGTAGCAGTCTTTCCTGTAGACATATATTATTAAATATGACCGAAAAAGTAAGATTAATAATTCTAACACGAATTTTCTCAATCTTTCGTACATTACGCTTCACTGTTGGAGGTAAATAAAAAATCACTTCTCCAAAATTCATTTTTATTTTTAGTCTGACGCGACACGGACGCGTTTCGTAAAACTTATTACATTTTCAAAGACTTCACAAATACACAACTGATTAGAACGTATCTCTGATTTTATATCTACATTTGAGTGAGGTGGGAAGGGTGATGTGGCATTAACACAAGACAGAACAGGAGGGGATATTAATAGGGTATTAAAAGTATCAACACAAGACAGAACAGAAACAATGAGTATTGAATAGAAGTGTTTGTAGAAAGCCTATTGGTCCATATTTCTTGATGCTTCTATATTGGAGCGGAGTCTTGAGGTGGGTAGAATATAGTTGTGCAATAATTGGCTGTTGATTGCTGGTGTTGACTTCTTGATGTGTAGTACCTCGCAAACGTCAAGCCGCCTGCTATCGCTGTATCTATCGATGATTTCTAAACAACACAGATATCGATTTCCTAGTAAACAACACAGAAATCATCGATAGATACAGCGATAGCAGGCGGCTTGACGTTTGCGAGGCACTACACATCAAGAAGTCAACACCAGCAATCAACAGCCAATTATTGCACAACTATATTCTACCCACCTCAAGACTCCGCTCCAATATAGAAGCATCAAGAAATATGGACCAATAGGCTTTCTACAAACACTTCTATTCAATACCCATTGTTTCTGTTCTTGTGTTGATACTTTTAATACCCTATTAATATCCCCTCCTGTTCTGTCTTGTGTTAATGCCACATCACCCTTCCCACCTCACTCAAATGTAGATATAAAATCAGAGATACGTTCTAATCAGTTGTGTATTTGTGAAGTCTTTGAAAATGTAATAAGTTTTACGAAACGCGCCCGTGTCGCGTCAGACTAAAAATAAAAATGAATTTTGGAGAAGTGATTTTTGATTTACCTCCAACAGTGAAGCGTAATGTACGAAAGATTGAGAAAATTCGTGTTAGAATTATTAATCTTACTTTTTCGGTCATATTTAATAATATATATATATATATATATATATATATATATATATATATATATATATATATATATATATATATATATATATATATGTATATATATATATATATATATATATATATATACATATATATATATATATATATATATATATATATATATATATATATATATATATATGTATATATATATTTATATATATATTTATATATATATATATATACATATATATATATATATATATATATATATATATATATATATATGTATATATATATATATATATATATATATATATATATATATACATATATATATATATATATATATATATATATATATATATATATATATATATATATATATATATATACATATATATATATATATACATATATATATATATATATATATATATATATATATATAAATATATATATATATATATATATATATATATATATATATATATATATATATATATATATATATATATATATATATATATATATATATATATATGTTAGATGTTAGTGGAAAGTTAGTGCGTTCATAAGCAAATCGGTGAGTGTAGTGTTAAAAACAAAGTGCACTAGTGATTTCCCCGAGTGTTTGATAGTGTGTAACAAGTGTGACGGCGGCCTCCCTCGTGTGCCCCCCCTCCACCACCCCCGCCCGCCATCTTCCCCCACTCCGCTACCTGCGCCCGACCCAGCCAGCCGCCCATCAACACACAGCCTACCCACACACGGTGCCCAGGCCATGCCCAACTCCCCCAGGAGGGTAATGCTTGCCGTGTTACTCTCCACCTGGGATGGAGAGGGTGCACTCAGTGGGCAGCCAGGCGTCATCACATCTAGGCATGGCACATGTCGCACCTGACACACAGCCTCTTTCCAGCCAAGAAGATGGCCACCCAAGAGGAAACTGTCAAGTGTGTGACAGACGGTATCGTCTCAATTCAAATGGAACTGTCCGCTATCATTCTCTCAATTCAGGTGGTTGTCTAGGGTCTAGGCGCCTGCCCCGGGGCAGTGACGATGGACAACCTGCTGCAGGAGCGAGGAACAATACCTCCCTTAACTTCATTTCAGCAGATAATCTGCTTGAAGCAATCAAAGCGACGTCCACCAGGACCTTGCCCCACATCCCCATGGCTGCCCGTCATCAAGCAGCAGCCAAACTCACCAGTCTGCTGACAAAAGTCAACAATGCTCCCAGAACCTCTGGATCGTGGCACAATCTCCTTTTATTTGGGAATGCATGCCTAGCATTACCGCCCAGGAGAGACAAGTCATTAGCAACCTCTGTAATCAGGGCACTTAATGAATTCTCCAGAGCAGACAACCTGGTCCGCCTCCCCCCTCGTGCCAAGAACACCAGCCGCAGGACGACCAACAATAACTCATCTGAGAACCACAAAATGAGAGCACAGATCACCAGGAAAATAGAAGAGGGCAATACCACAGGTGCCATCAGAATCATGACCAGCGATGACACTATTGCCCCCAGGAACGCCACGACAGCAGAGGCTCTTCAAGACAAACACCCACCCAGAGCCCCAGACAGCAGCAGGGATCCCCAGGAAAACAATGCTGGCATAGAACCCTTGACTGTTCGAGAATCTGAGGTGTACAAAGCAGCCATGTCTTTCCCAACAGGTTCAGCAGGGGGCTTTACAGGCCTAAGACCCCAGCACATCAAACAAATGCTGAACCCGGTGCTTGGAGATGCTGCAAAGGACCTTCTAGTGGAACTTACCAGATTCTCCAACATGTGTTTGGCTGGCGGCATCCCTGAGGACATCAGGCCTGTCTTTTATGGAGCAGCACTCTGTGCTCTAAAGAAGAAGGATAGGGGTATCAGGCCCATTGCCGTTGGCAACACCCTCCGACGCCTCGTAGCTAAGGCTGTAGTCAGATCTATCAGCCAGGAAGCAGCCACCTTGCTGAAACCTCATCAGCTCGGGTTTGGGATTCCCCTAGGTTGTGAAGCTGCAGCACATGCAGCGCGGGCTTACATTGTTGATCTCCCGGACCAGAAGGCACTAGTAAAGCTTGACTTCAAAAATGCCTTCAATCAAGTCAGACGAGACGCTGTCCTCAGGGCTGTACACAACCATTTCCGTCCCCTTTACCCATTCATCCGATCGTGCTACAGTGGGGACTCTAAGCTTCTTTTTGGGGAGCATGAAATAAACTCCTGTGAAGGTGTCCAACAAGGTGACCCCTTAGCCCCCCTCCTTTTCTGCCTAGCTATCAAAGAGGTCACTGATAGTCTGACAAGCGAGCTAAACATCTGGTACCTGGATGATGGCACTCTAGCTGGAACTCCGGAAACCATTTTGGAGGATATAAGGAAAATCCAGGAGCAGGGAGCAGCCTTAGGCCTCATTCTCAATGCAACCAAATGTGAAATAATCTCCCGCAACCCAGACATCACTGGGCAAATACAAAATGTTCTTCCAGACATTCTCGTTGTCGAGCCACCGGACTGCACTCTCCTGGGTGCCCCCAATTGCCCACGAGGAATCGAGGAGGTCCAGGTGGCAAAAATCACTGACCTAAAGAGAATGCAGGACAGGATTGACAAGATTGATGCCCATGATGCTCTCTTTCTCCTTACAAGATGCCTGTCTCTCCCTAAGTTGACCTACTTTCTGAGATGTTCTCCATCCTACAGCAGCCCTAAGTTAAATGTGTATGACACCCTTCTGAGGTCCATGCTGGTGAAAGTCCTGAACCTGCCATTGGACGACTCTCAGTGGGAGCCATCAACCCTTCCTGTAAGACTCGGCGGCCTTGGTGTCCGCACAGCCTCCCAAATTGCTCTACCAGCCTTCCTTTCCTCCTCTCATGCATCGCACGACCTCGTCAGAGATATTTTACCTGCAACCCTGAGAGATTCAGCAGGAATACACGCTCCTGCTTTCACTGAATGTTCAAATCAGTGGGATGTTCTTGCAGCCCCAGCAACCATTATAGAGCCAACAAAACAACACAAACAGTCTGGCTGGGACCACCCTCTAGTGGAAAAAGTAGCTGATGCCATGCTCAGCGTCGCAACATCAGACAAGGAGAAAGCCCGCCTCAGAGCAGTGCGTGCCCCCCATGCAGGAGACTTTCTCTTGGCAGTACCCATGTCAGCAATGGGCACGCGCCTAGATCCAGAATCCCTTCGTGTAGCAGTGGCCCTCCGCCTTGGTGCCCCAATTCACACTGAATACAAGTGTATTTGCAGCAGACCAATACGGACTGCATGGGTTGCATTGCGGAAGCACAAAGGGCTGGCATGCAAGACACAACGAGGTCAATGACATCATCAAGAGAAGCCTCGTCTCAGCTGGGTGCCCAGCGGAGAGAGAACCTCGCATCCTAGGGGTCCAAAACCCGGATTTCCCCGCACTTCGCCCTGATGGCATCACCATATACTCATGGAAGGAGGGTAGACAGTTGGTGTGGGACTACACATGTGTATCCACCCTGGCTGACACCTATGTACACTTCGGAGCTGATCAAGCAGGTGGGGCGGCCAACCACAGGGAAACAGCAAAATCACTCAAGTACAGGCGACTGGAAGGTCAATACCTCTTTGTTCCCATAGCGTCTGAGACGCATGGCCCCTGGGGCAAGAGTGCCTTGGGATTTCTCAAGGAATTGGGTTCCAAGCTCATTGACGTCACCAGAGACCCAAGGGCTTCCAGTTTTTTATTTCAGCGTCTCAGTATGGCGATCCAGAGGGGAAATGCATGCTGCGTCCTCGGTTCCTGTCCAGAAGCGGAGGAGCTTCACGAGATCCATAACCTTTAGGCATTTGTCTTGTATGTTTTGTAACCTTTAAATACACAATAAAGGAAAAAAAAAAAAAAGGGAAGGGGGTGGTAGGAGAAAAGCACACAGAAACTGTATTGGAGGGGACCTACATTACCTCCAATGCGTTATGTGTGGTTTAATCCGAGGCTATGGGTCCCCCTTCTTCCAGCCAGAGGTGGTACTCAAAAAAAAAAAAAAAAAAAAAAAAAAAATATATATATATATATATATATATATATATATATATATATATATATATATATATATATATATATATATATATATATATAAAAATATTTATATATATATATATATATATATATATATATATATATATATATATATATATATATATATATATATATATATATTTTATTAAATATGACCGAAAAAGTAAGATTAATAATTCTAACACGAATTTTCTCAATCTTTCGTACATTATGCTTCACTGTTGGAGGTAAATCAAAAATCACTTCTCCAAAATTCATTTTTATTTCTAGTCTGACGCGACACGGGCGCGTTTCGTAAAACTTATTACATTTTCAAAGACTTCACAAATACACAACTGATTAGAACTTGCGTTTCCCTGATTTTATATCTACATTTGAGTGAGGTGGGAAGGGTGATGTGGCATTACATTTGAGTAAGGTGGGAAGGATGATGTGGCATTAGAGGATATTAATAGGGTATTAAAAGTATCAACACAAGACAGAACACGAAACAATGGATATTGAATAGAAGTGTTTGTAGAAAGCCTATTGGTCCATATTTCTTGATGCTTCTATATTGGAGCGGAGTCTTGAGGTGGGTAGAATATAGTTGTGCAATAATTGGCTGTTGATTGCTGGTGTTGACTTCTTGATGTGTAGTGCCTCGCAAACGTCGAGCCGCCTGCTATCGCTGTATCTATCGATGATTTCTGTGTTGTTTACTAGGATTTCTCTGGCGATGGTTTGGTTATGGGAAGAGATTATATGTTCCTTAATGGAGCCCTGTTGTTTATGCATCGTTAAACGCCTAGAAAGAGATGTTGTTGTCTTGCCTATATACTGGTTTTTATATATATATATATATATATATATATATATATATATATATATATATATATATATATATATATATATATATATCTATAAATGTTGTACCTAGTAGCCAGAACGCACTTCTCAGCCTACTATGCAAGGCCCGATTTGCCTAATAAGCCAAGTTTTCCTGAATTAATATATTTTCTCCAATTTTTTTCTTATGAAATGTTAAAGCTACCCATTTCATTATGTATGAGGTCAATTTTTTTTCATTGGAGTTAAAATTAACGTAGATATATGACTGAACCTAACCAACCCTTCCTAACCTAACCTAACCTATCTCTATAGGTTAGGTTAGGTTAGGTAGCAGAAAAAGTTAGGTTAGGTTAGGTTAGGTAGTCGAAAAAACATTAATTCATGAAAACTTGGCTTATTAGGCAAATCGGGCCTTGCATAGTAGGCTGAGAAGTGCGTTCTGGCTATTAGGTACGACATAAATATATATATATATATATATATATATATATATATATATATATATATATATATATATATATATATATATATATATATATATATATATATATATATATATTAGTATATTTTGGTAGCAGTCTTTCCTGTAGACATATATTATTAAATATGACCGAAAAAGTAAGATTAATAATTCTAACACGAATTTTCTCAATCTTTCGTACATTACGCTTCACTGTTGGAGGTAAATCAAAAATCACTTCTCCAAAATTCATTTTTATTTCTAGTCTGACGCGACACGGGCGCGTTTCGTAAAACTTATTACATTTTCAAAGACTTCACAAATACACAACTGATTAGAACTTACGTCTCTCTGATATTATATCTACATTTGAGTGAGGTGGGAAGGGTGATGTGGCATTAACACAAGACAGAACAGGAGGGGATATTAATAGGGTATTAAAAGTATCAACACAAGACAGAACAGAAACAATGGGTATTGAATAGAAGTGTTTGTAGAAAGCCTATTGGTCCATATTTCTTGATGCTTCTATATTGGAGCGGAGTCTTGAGGTGGGTAGAATATAGTTCTGCAATAATTGGCTGTTGATTGCTGGTGTTGACTTCTTGATGTGTAGTGCCTCGCAAACGTCAAGCCGCCTGCTATCGCTGTATCTATCGATGATTTCTGTGTTGTTTACTAGGATTTCTCTGGCGATGGTTTGGTTATGGGAAGAGATTATATGTTCCTTAATGGAGCCCTGTTGCTTATGCATCGTTAAACGCCTAGAAAGAGATGTTGTTGTCTTGCCTATATACTGGGTTTTTTGGAGCTTACAGTCCCCAAGTGGGCATTTGAAGGCATAGACGACATTAGTCTCTTTTAAAGCGTTCTGTTTTGTGTCTGGAGAGTTTCTCATGAGTAGGCTGAAAAACGGCCAGCCTACTCATGAGAAACTCTCCAGACACAAAACAGAACGCTTTAAAAGAGACTAATGTCGTCTATGCCTTCAAATGCCCACTTGGGGACTGTAAGCTCCAAAAAACCCAGTATATAGGCAAGACAACAACATCTCTTTCTAGGCGTTTAACGATGCATAAGCAACAGGGCTCCATTAAGGAACATATAATCTCTTCCCATAACCAAACCATCGCCAGAGAAATCCTAGTAAACAACACAGAAATCATCGATAGATACAGCGATAGCAGGCGGCTTGACGTTTGCGAGGCACTACACATCAAGAAGTCAACACCAGCAATCAACAGCCAATTATTGCACAACTATATTCTACCCACCTCAAGACTCCGCTCCAATATAGAAGCATCAAGAAATATGGTCCAATAGGCTTTCTACAAACACTTCTATTCAATACCCATTGTTTCTGTTCTGTCTTGTGTTGATACTTTTAATACCCTATTAATATCCCCTCCTGTTCTGTCTTGTGTTAATGCCACATCACCCTTCCCACCTCACTCAAATGTAGATATAAAATCAGAGATACGTTCTAATCAGTTGTGTATTTGTGAAGTCTTTGAAAATGTAATAAGTTTTACGAAACGCGCCCGTGTCGCGTCAGACTAGAAATAAAAATGAATTTTGGAGAAATGATTTTTGATTTACCTCCAACAGTGAAGCGTAATGTACGAAAGATTGAGAAAATTTGTGTTAGAATTATTAATCTTACTTTTTCGGTCATATTTAATAATATATATATATATATATATATATATATATATATATATATATATATATATATATATATATATATATATATATATATATATATATATATATATATATATATATAAATATATATAAATATATATATATATATATATATATATATATATATATATATATATATACATATATATATATATATACATATATATATATATATATATATATATATATATATATATATATATATATATATATATATATATATATATATATATATATTAGTATATTTTGCTAGCAGTCTTTCCTGTTAACATATATTATTAAATATGACCGAAAAAGTAAGATTAATAATTTTAACACGAATTTTCTCTATGTTTCTTATATTTCTTTTCACTGTTGATGGTAACTGAAAAATCAATTCTCCAAAATTCACTTTTATTTCTAGTCTGACGCGACACTTGAACGCGTTTCGTAAAACTTATTACATTTTCAAAGACTTTAGTTAACACACACACAACTATAACTGAACAGAGTTCAAACAGCTTCGATTTTATAATTGCATTTGGGTGAGGTGATATGTTACAACAGTTTTGGATGAAGTGAAAACAAACTTTCAACACAAGACAGAACACGAAACAATGGGCATAATATTTTGTAAGTTAAAGGGAAGAATGGAAGTAACTGCAGAGGGCCTATTGGCCCATATTTCTTGATGCTTCTATATTGGAGCGGAGTCTTGAAGTGGGTAGAATATAGTTGTGCATTAATTGGCTGTTGATTGCTGGTGTCGACTTCTTAATGTGTAGTGCCTCGCAGATATCAAGCCACCTGCTATCGCTGTATCTATCGATGATTTCCATGTTTTTTGTTAAGACTTCTCTGGTGATGGTCTGGTTGTGGGAAGAGATTATATGTTCCTTAATGGAACCCTGTTGCTTATGCATCGTTAATCGCTTGGAAAGAGATGTTGTTGTCTTGCCTATATACTGAATTCTTTGAGGCTTACAGTCCCCAAGTGGGCATTTAAAGGCATAGACGACATTGGTCTCTTTTAAAGCGTTTTGCTTTGTGTCTGGAGAGTTTCTCATGAGTAGGTTGGCCGTTTTCTTGGTTTTATAGTAGATCGTCAATTGTATGTTCTGATTTTTGTCTGTAGGGATAACGTTTCTATTAACAATATCTTTCAGGACCCTTTCCTCCGTTTTATGAGCTGTGGAAAAGAAGTTCCTGCAAAATAGTTTAATAGGGGGGTACAGCTGTTGTGTTAGTTGTCTCTTCAGAGGTTGCATGGCGTTTCACCTTCCTTCTTATGATGTCTTCAACGAAACCATTAGAGAAACCGTTGTTGACTAGGACCTGCCTTACCCTACAGAGTTCTTCATCGACTTTCTTCCATCCTGAGCTGTGGCTGAGAGCACGGTCGACATAAACGTTAACGACACTCCTCTTGTACCTGTCTGGGCAGTCACTGTTGGCATTGAGGCACATTCCTATGTTTGTTTCCTTAGTGTAGACTGCAGTGTGGAATCCTCCGCTCCTTTCCATGACTGTTACATCTAGAAAGGGCAGCTTCCCATCCTTCTCCATCTCATAAGTGAAACGCAACACAGAATTCCGCTCAAATGCCTCCTTTAGCTCCTGCAGATGTCTGATATCAGGTACCTGTGTAAAAGTGTCAACATACCTGCAGGTTTCAAGTTCAAGTTGACTAAGACCTTTTGTTCGATGGTACCCATGTGGTGGTACCCACAGGTACGTTTACCAACGTACCTGTAGATGAAACAATCGGGATGATAGCGGACAAAGTGTATCGTGATCCGGCCTGTACTCCTCTTGACATACCAGAAAACATTCTAAGGAAACGACTCCAAGCTTGTACTAAAGAGGCACGCTTCTTGAGCCCGGATGGGCACATGTATAAGCAAGTAGATGGGGTCGCCATGGGTTCTCCCCTAGGTGTCCTGTTTGCGAACTTCTACATGGGTACCACCATGGGTACCAACCAGACCATCACCAGAGAAATCTTAGCAAACAACACAGAAATCATCGATAGACACAGCGATAGCAGGCGGCTTGACATCTGCGAGGCACTACACATTAAGAAGTCAACACCAGCAATCAACAGCCAATTAATGCACAACTATATTCTACCCACTTCAAGACTCCGCTCCAATATAGAAGCATCAAGAAATATGGGCCAATAGACCCTCTGCAGTTACTTCCATTCTTACCTTTGTGACGGTAACGCGTTGGTGTTCGGCTGTTTAAGGCTAGGGGTATGGCCTCGTCACATAGTTATAAAAAAAAATAGAAAAAACTGGAACTTCGTCTGTGGTAAGGTAAGGAGAAGACACACAAAACACAAGTAAATTTTAACAATGAAATTTTAATTACGTTAAATAAATCAAAACATGAAAAAATGGACAAACAAATTTGTATGATAAAATCAATCAAAATAATAAGAATAATTAAATGACACAATGAAAAGTTACGTTAAGATAAAATAACAAGAAGTGCAACACAAAATAAAGGGAAGGTGCTGGAATATTGGCTTTAAGCTACCACCTCTCTCAGTACACGCTAACGTCTAGCCGGGAGGAGTGGTAACCACGAGAGCACTGAACATTCTGAGGTCTGAGGTCGTGGCGACCCCAGACATCAAGTAGTGTGGGGGGGCGAGTGCAGTTGCAGCCAGACCGGCGACCAATCAGCGGAGCCGGTAGCGATCAACAGGTAGTTTGGCGGTTTGAGTCCGAACAGGTGTCTCTGGCTGCAACGTTTTGCGCTCTGGCAAGCCTTGCTGGTGTTGTTGTCGTTGTTGGACATTTCTTCCATAGTCGTTTTATATAATTTCAACGACGTAGTTGTGGAGGGAAGAGCAGGCTCAATCTCTTGAAGGAGATTATCGTCACAACTCTCCCCCGAAGCCTGCGGTTCTGGAAGAAGTACGTCGTTATGTGGTGGAGTAATGGATGGAGTCGCTTCTACTTCATAAACTCTGGAGAGATCATGGGCTAAGATGTTGTCAGACTCTTGGTATAGCGTGTCTCCAGGTTGAATTTCTGCAGGTAGCAAGCCCATAGTAGAAGACGTTGAGATGGGAAGTGGGCGTGCTGCAGGTGGTGTAGGGTGGTGTGGTCCGTATTGATGGTGGACCGAGCACTTTTCAGGTGTGGAGTGAAGTGCTGAAGCTTCAGGATGAGGAAGAGTAGCTCCTTGCCAATTGTTCCGTAGTTCCTTGTAGCAGTAGTTGCTGACAGGTGTATTCTTCTCGCCTCGTTGCTGCATCACGACACCACCAACGTCGGTACCATTGGCGTCGACATGGAGGATGAAGGGCGTATCTGACGAGGTGAGAGTGGAATTAGAAGAGGGCAAAGGAGCACGATTATTATCCTGAAAGCATTTGGGAAGATCATTAAGGATTTCGGAATTTTAAAGCGCTGATTCCTTGTCAGTGCTTTCGGGAGGAGAAGCTGGGATGGTCTCACTGTGGATGTAGGGTTCTGTGAAGGTGGAATAGTTAGTTAGGACAGTGGGAAGAGTACCATTATATTGCTTCAGGAGGTTGACGTGGCACAGCTGGGTCTTCCGCCGCCTATCTGGAGTCTCTATTACGTAGTTGTTATTATTCCTGCACTCTTTGACGCAGTAGGGTCCTGAAAACCTGTTTTGTAAAGGTGAACCTGGGATAGGGAAATAGGCAAGGACGAAGTCTCCCGGCTTGAATTTTCTTACTTTGCTGGTCTGGTCGTAATGAGTCTTCATTCTCACCTGGGCTTTCAATAGATTATCATGGGCAAAGCGGTGGACTCTCTCTAGAATGTGTTGAAGGTTTTGAAGAAACTGGGGCACATTCTGATGCTCACTGAAGGTGGCATCTCTGAGAGAGTCTTTGAAAGCCTTAAGGGGAGTACGGCACTTACGGCCGTAGAGCATCTCATAAGGAGATACTCCTAGGGACTCATTGGGGAGACTTCTGAAAATACACATTATAAGGTCAATCTGCTTATCCCAATCCTTCGAGGTTTCACTACAAAACTTTTTCAAGAGTGCTTTGATGGTCTGATGACTACGTTCAAGAGAACCCTGTGAAGCAGGATGATAGGGGCTGGACAATACCTGTTTGATGTTGAACTCCTCCAGTGTCCTTTTGAAGAGATCACTGGTGAAGTTGGTACCACAGTCACTTTGAATCTCCCTGGGAAATCCGTATTGAGTGAATATCTTCAATAGATGTTTTATAACCGTAGCAGCCGTGATGTTCTTCACTGGAACTGCTATGGGGAATCGGGTGGTAGGACACAGGATGGTTAGGATGTAGGCGTTACCTGAACTGGTCCGAGGTAAAGGACCAACACAGTCTATTATGAGTCTGTGGAAAGGTTCCGCAGGCACCTGTATGGGAATCAGTGGCGCTCTGGGAATGGAGATGTTCGGTTTGCCTGCCATATGACATGTATGACACTGTTTTACGTACTGCTTGACGTTATTTACCATACCTGGCCAGTAGTAGTCTTGACGAATCCCATGGTAAGTCTTGTTGAAGCCGTAGTGGGAGAATGCTCCGTGGGCCAGGTGTAGAATAGTGGGCCGCAGGCTGGTGGGAATCACAAGTTGTTCGATGTTGGCCCAATCGTCCTCCTCCTTCAGTTTACTGGGTCTATATCTGCGGTAGAGCAAGTTGTTCTCTAGGAAGAACCCAGGAATACTGTCGGGTTGAGTCTCAGCCTGGAAAAACAATGGTGTTAAAGTAAGATCTTCTCTCTGCAACTTACGGAACTCCAACTTGGTCAGATGCGGGGGTAGTTTCTGAGGGTCTTGAGGGACAGCGGTAGCAGTAGAGTCAGCTGGCTGTGGACGTGCGGCTTGTGCACGGGTGGTCACGAGAACCGGAGGAGAAACTTCATCACTCTCTTGAACCTCTGCTGGAACATACTCTAGAATAGGGTTTATTGGCACAGAGTTACACACCTGGGGTTTGTCCATGACGATCAGGTTGGTCGGTTGCAGGTCTTCTGCCAAGTCGTTGCCTAGGAGAAGTTGCACTCCAGGCATGGGAAAAGGCTTTTCCCTGACGGCGACTTGGACTTCCCCGTTCACGTAGGGACAATCCAGGTGGACTCTGGCGAGAGGGTATGGAGTGGTAGCAGTGAGGTCAGTGATGAAGACAGTTTCTCCGGTGTAGACGATGTTGGGCACAGCCGACTTCAAGATGATCGATTGTAGAGCCGCTGTGTCCCTCAAGATCTTCAATTTGAAACGTCCCTCCGGATTTGAACCGTTGGCAGAGACAGTTCCAGTATACAGGTGGTTACTGAAAAGAGAAAGATCATTAACATCAACACCAACATTCATCACAGGCTTACCGGACTTAGGAGGAGTTGGTTTGGGTCTTTGTTGGTCAGTGGTTCCCTTGTATTGAGACTTACCACACTTGTCTATGGTATGTCCATAGAGTCTACAATACTTGCAGTACAGTTGTGAACCAGCTTGATCGGGGCTCACCTTCTCGTAACTGTACCACGACTTCTTACTGGAGGATGGTTCGGGTGTCAAGCCAGTGGATGAGGCTGTAAGTGTCAGCCGACTTAGCACACTTCAGGTAGTCGGTTTCTTCTTTATCTGCTAAGTAGAGGCGGACAGGAGGCGGCACACGTCTCAAGAATTCTTCAACAAGCATCAGGTTGACGAGTTCTGTAAAAGTAGAGACATGTGCTGCTTCCAGCCATTTCATGAAATACCTCCGTTTCGTGTTAGCAAACTCGAGGAAGGTAGTGGTACTTGCCTTCAGGTGGTCACGGAATTTCCTTCTATAACTTTCAGTAGAGAGGAGGTAGGCGTCCAACACTGCTTGTTTCAGAGTGTGGTAATCATTCTCAGACGCCAAAGTACTGAGTGTGACTGCAGCTCTACCTGTAAGATGGACTCTGAGAAGTGTGGCCCATTGGTCGACAGGCCAACTGAGTTGATTAGCAAGGGTTTCAAAGGTGGTAAAGAACACATCAACTTCTGCTTCTACAAAGGATGGCATTAACTTACTTGCATGTGATATATTAAAACTGACGGGAAGATTGGCAGTAGCTTGCTGGCGTTGAGTGAAGTGTGAAGTTTCCAAGGCGATTTCGCGTTGACGACACTCTAGAGCCAGAGTCGCTTGTTGCTTGTCATGCTCGCGTTGCATCTCCAACTCGCGTTGTTTGGTTTCAAGCTGTACGCGTTCCAGCTCCTGGAGCATTGCAACCTCACGTTCCTGGAGGGCGAGTTCACGTTCCTTGTGGGCGATTTCTCGTTCTTGTTCTTCTCTCCTCAAAGTAGTTTCACGTTCTCTGAGGGTGA
This sequence comes from Procambarus clarkii, assembly GCF_040958095.1. Taxonomy (NCBI): domain Eukaryota; kingdom Metazoa; phylum Arthropoda; class Malacostraca; order Decapoda; family Cambaridae; genus Procambarus; species Procambarus clarkii. The sequence goes on from NC_091175.1 coordinate 38,828,513, forward strand.
TTTCTCGTTCTTGTTCTTCCCTTCGTATGGCAGCTGTTCGTTCTTGTTGTTCGAGGGCTTCCCTTTGTTGTTCGCGGGCTTCCCTTTGCTGCTCACGTTCAATCTTGGCCAGCTCTAGTTTGAGTTTCATCGTCGCCAAATCAGTTTTATCTGCAATATAGTAAGTTTCATGAGTTTCAGAGTCTATCTTACCTTGTTCTAAGAAATGATCCAGCAACAGGTTGTGTAGGTCATTTTTGTTGGCTTGGTAGGGAACTTCTAGTTGATACTCGTGTGCAAGAGTTTGTAATTCAGTCTTCTTGGCACGACTTAAAGTCCCTATTTCACCTGCTGGATTTGTACGGAAAGCTTGGAGACGAAACATGGTGAAATTAGCAAATAAAGGTACACGAATATTCAATAGTGAATGTCAGAAACAGGACAACGTGGCAACTGGTACCTATCCTGTGAGATCTTTAACAATTAAAGTTAAGTAAAAGATGTTAAATGATTAAATTAAATCAAAGGCGCAGGAAATCTTGTACCCGGTACTCATGTAAGAGGATAAGGGCAAGAAAATCTTACTAACAAATGAAACAGAGTTTCGAAAACAAATGAAACAGTTAAATGCTTCAAAAGTAAAATTGGTAGTCCAAGGATGTAGGCATACCTTGCCAAGTCTCTATAGGACATAAAGCAAGTTTTTCCTACTGAATTTAATATGATACTTACAGAATTAGCGAACTTTTGTGCTCTGAAAAAATAAGCTAATTCCCTACCGTTGTATGTATCATCATCTCTGACTGACGTGTAGGGGTGCGAGGTGTCAACTGGTGACGAGAACTGCTGCTGAGGTCCCAATTCAGCAACTAAAGTTCGAGCTAGAGGAACTATGGCCCTCTTTGTCCTCCTACAGTCAGATTGCAGAAGATTGGGTACTCTTGACCCGGGGCAGACCACAGTACCAGGGTACCAATATGATGATCTGTCAAAATGAGAAATATTCAAGGGACATAGATGGTAAACACGAGTAATAACACGGAGGGAGAGATGACCAATTAAGAGTATGACTGCGGCCTACAGTCACCACGTAATCCAAAGTTGTCTCACCTTCACTTTATGTTACTTTCGTAATGCACAATACACCGCACCTTATAAAAATGAAATGGAATATGAAAAATAGTAAAGCTACGTTAACAAAGTTAAATACACTTACCATAAATTACCACTTGGCACCAGTACCTGAGTGAAGCTCCCGGACAGGCCCCCATATAACTTGTGACGGTAACGCATTGGTGTTCGGCTGTTTAAGGCTAGGGGTATGGCCTCGTCACATAGTCATAAAAAAAAATAGAAAAAACTGGAACTTCGTCTGTGGTAAGGTAAGGAGAAGACACACAAAACACAAGTAAATTTTAACAATGAAATTTTAATTACGTTAAATAAATCAAAACATGAAAAAATGGACAAACAAATTTGTATGATAAAATCAATCAAAATAATAAGAATAATTAAATGACACAATGAAAAGTTACGTTAAGATAAAATAACAAGAAGTGCAACACAAAATAAAGGGAAGGTGCTGGAATATTGGCTTTAAGCTACCACCTCTCTCAGTACACGCTAACGTCTAGCCGGGAGGAGTGGTAACCACGAGAGCACTGAACATTCTGAGGTCTGAGGTCGTGGCGACCCCAGACATCAAGTAGTGTGGGGGGGCGAGTGCAGTTGCAGCCAGACCGGCGACCAATCAGCAGAGCCGGTAGCGATCAACAGGTAGTTTGGCGGTTTGAGTCCGAACAGGTGTCTCTGGCTGCAACGTTTTGCGCTCTGGCAAGCCTTGCTGGTGTTGTTGTCGTTGTTGGACATTTCTTCCATAGTCGTTTTATATAATTTCAACGACGTAGTTGTGGAGGGAAGAGCAGGCTCAATCTCTTGAAGGAGATTATCGTCACACCTTCAATGTACCCAATTAATACCCATTGTTTCGTGTTCTGTCCTGTGTTGAAAGTTTTGTTTACCTAATCCAAAACTGTTGTAACATATCACCTCACCCAAAATGCGGGTATAAAATAAAATGAAAGCTGTTTAAATCATAGCATAGTAAGAACTCTGTTTAGTGTTTGCAGGTTATAGTTGTGTGTGTGAAAACTAAAAGTCTTTGAAAATGTAATAAGTTATTACGAAACGCATTCAAGTGTCGCGTCAGACTAGAAATAAAAATGAATGTTGGAGAATTGATTTTTCAATTACCATCAACAGTGAAAAGAAACATAAGAAGAATTGAGAAAATTTGTATTAGAATTATTAACCTTACTTTTTCGGTCATATTTAATAATATATGTCTACAGGAAAGACTGCTACCAAAGTATACTAATATATATATATATATATATATATATATATATATATATATATATATATATATATATATATATATATATATATATATATATATATATATATATATATATATATATATATTGTGTGTGTGTGTGTGTGTGTGTGTGTGTGTGTGTGTGTGTGTGTGTGTGTGTGTGTGTGTGTGTGTGTGTGTGTGTACTCACCTATATGTACTCACCTATATGTGCTTGCAGGATCGAGCATTGACTCTTGGATCCCGCCTTTCTAGCTATTGGTTGTTTACAGCAATGACTCCTGTCCCATTTCCCTATCATACCTAGTTTTAAAAGTATGAATAGTATTTGCTTCCACAACCTGTTCCCCAAGTGCATTCCATTTTTCTACTACTCTCACGCTAAAAGAAAACTTCCTAACATCTCTGTGACTCATCTGAGTTTCCAGTTTCCACCCATGTCCCCTCGTTGTGTTATTATTACGTGTGAACATTTCATCTATTTCCACTTTGTCAATTCCCCTGAGTATTTTATATGTCCCTATCATATCTCCTCTCTCCCTTCTTTTCTCTAGTGTCGTTAGGTTCAGTTCCTTCAGCTGCTCTTCATATCCCATCCCTCGTAACTCTGGGACAAGCCTCGTCGCAAACCTCTGAACCTTCTCCAGTTTCTTTATGTGTTTCTTCAGGTGGGGGCTCCATGATGGCGCGGCATACTCTAAGACGGGTCTCACGTAGGCAGTGTAAAGTGCCCTAAAAGCTTCCTCATTTAGGTTTCTGAATGAAGTTCTAATTTTCGCCAGTGTAGAGTACACTGCTGTCGTTATCCTATTTATATGTGCCTCAGGAGTTAGATTAGGTGTCACATCCACTCCCAGGTCTCTTTCTCGAATCGTTACAGGTAGGCTGTTCCCCTTCATTGTGTACTGTCCCTTTGGTCTCCTGTCACCTGATCCCATTTCCATAACTTTACATTTACTGGTGTTAAACTCCAGTAGCCATTTCCCTGACCATCTCTGCAGCCTGTTTAAGTCCTCTTGGTGGATCCTACAATCCTCGTCTGTCACAACTCTTCTCATTAATTTTGCGTCATCTGCAAACATTGACATGTATGATTCCACTCCTGTAAACATATCATTTACGTAAATTAGAAAGAGGATTGGTCCCAGCACCGATCCTTGAGGTACTCCACTTGTTACTGTTCGCCAGTCCGACTTTTCGCCCCTTACCATTACCCTCTGGCTCCTTCCTGTTAGGTAGTTCTTCACCCATACGTAAGCCTTTCCGCTTACTCCTGCCTGCCTCTCAAGTTTGTATAGCAGTCTCATGTGCGGTACCGTATCAAAGGCCTTTTGGCAGTCAAGAAATATGCAGTCTGCCCAGCCTTCTCTGTCCTGCCTTATCCTTGTTACTTTATCATAGAATTCTAAAAGGTTTGTTAGGCATGATTTCCCTGTCCAGAACCCATGTTGGTGCTTGTTTACAAACCCAATGCTCTCCAGGTGCTCAACAAGTCTTAGCCTAATTATTCTTTCAAGTATTTTGCAGGGGATGCTTGTCAGTGATACGGGTCTGTAGTTAAGTGCCTCCTCCCTATCACCTTTTTTGAAAATTGGTACGACATTTGCCTCCTTCCAGCAATTCTCCCGACATAAGTGACTCATTAAAGATCATTGCCAGAGGCACGCTGAGAGCCTGCGCTGCCTCTTTAAGTATCCACGGTGATACTTTGTCTGGTCCAACAGCTTTATTTGCATCCAGTGTTGTCAACTGTTTCATTACATCCTCTGCTGTCACCTCTATATCTGATAGTCTTTCATCTTGGGTAATCTCTTCTAACAATGGGAGCTGCTCAGGCTCGGTTGTGAACACTCCATGGAATTTTGCATTCAGTACCTCGCAGATTTCCTTGTCGCTTTCTGTATATGCCCCTTCTGTTTTCCTCAGTCTTGTCACTTGGTCATTTACCGACATCTTCCTTCTTATATGGCTATGTAGTAATTTTGGTTGCTTTTTCGCTTTGACTGCAATATCATTCTCATAATTTCTTTCCGACACTCGTCTTATGTTAATGTAATCATTCCTAGCTCTGTTACATCTAATCCTGTTGTCCTCTGTCCTTTGTCTTCTGTACTTCCTCCACTCCCTCCTGCTTCTCACCTTTGCTTCATGACACTGTCTATTAAACCATGGGTTATTATATTCCCTCCTGCTTTTTTCCTTTATTGTTGGAATAAATCTATCTTCAGCCTCCTTGCATTTCAATATGACTTGGTTCATCATACCTTGCACTGTTTTTCCTCTAAGTTCTTCCTCCCACTGCACTTCTCCCAGGTAGTCCCTTATCCTTCTGTAGTCCCCTTTTCTGTAATCAAGTCTCCTTCCCGGACCTCTTGTCCTTTGGTCACAATTTTAAACTCCATCATGTAGTCAAAGACTAGGACACAATGGTCACTAGCTCCTAGTGGTATTTCATGTTCCAACTGCTCGATGTCTTCTACATTCTGAGTGATGATGAGATCTAATAGGCTGGGCGTATCCCCTCCTCTTTCCCTAGTATCTTCTTTCACATGCTGTGTTAGGAAATTCCTGTCAATAACGTCTACCAGCTTCGCTCCCCAGGTCTCCTCCCCGCCATGGGGATTCCTCGTTTCCCAATCTATCTCTCCGTGATTTAGGTCCCCCATGACCAGCAGCTTCGCTCTCATTCTATGCGCTAAAGTTGCTGCCCACTGCAGTTCAGCCATACATGTCTTGTTGCTGTCCTTGTACTCCTGCCTGGGACTTCTACTGTTTGGTGGGGGATTGTAGAGTATCAAGATTACAATCTTTTTCCCATCCACTGTCAGAGTTCCATGTATGAAGCTTGTGCTTTCATTGGTACCCGGATTTTCCAGCTCATCAACTTTCATTTCCGCTTTATTAGTAGTGCCACTCCTCCTCCCTGTCTCTGTGTCCTTTCTTTTCTTATCACCTGGTACCCCTCTGGAAAGATTGCATCCGAGATCATGCCATTTATTTTAGTTTCCACTATTGCCACTATGTCTGGGTCTGCCTCACTAACTCTTTCTTTTATCTCTTCTGCTTTATTGGCTACCCCATCAGCATTGGTGTACCAAACCTTGAGACTCTTCTTGGAAATTCGGGTGTCAGAGTTCCCCCTTTCACCAGGGGTCTGGGGGGAACTGGGGGGTGTCTGGGGGGCAAGTGGGGGCTGTGGGGGTGAGTGGGGGGGTGCTAGGGGGGTGCCTGGGAGTGCCTGGTAGGCGAATGGGGTCTGGGCATCTAGGGGGGTAGGAAGGGCATAATGGGTCTGAAAGTTAGGGGTCTGAATAGCATAGGGGGGTTGAGAATAGAGTGAGACTGAGAGTCAGATAGAGGTTGAGAGGTTGGGGGGGAGAGGGATACTGAGGGCGGAGAGCTGAGATGAGAATGGAGCATGGGTGCTGGGAGTGGAAGAGAGGGTATATTAGTTAGGGGGGAATCGGGGGTAGGTGGGGGTTTTGGGGTAGAAGAGGGGAAGAGTGTGTGTGTGTGTGTGTGTGTACTCACCTAGTTGTACTCACCTAGTTGTGCTTGCGGGGGTTGAGCTCTGGCTCTTTGGTCCCGCATCTCAACCGTAAATCAACATGTGTACAGATTCCTGAGCCTATTGGGCTCTATCATATCTACACTTGAAACTGTGTATGGAGTAAGCCTCCACCACATCACCTCCTAATGCATTCCATTTGTCAACCACTCTGACACTAAAAAAGTTCTTTCTAATATCTCTGTGGCTCGTTTGGGCACTCAGTTTCCACCTGTGTCCCCTAGTGCGTGTGCTCCTTGTGTTAAATAGTCTGTCTTTATCTACCCTATCAATTCCCTTGAGAATCTTGAATGTGGTGATCATGTCCCCCCTAACTCTTCTGTCTTCCAGCGAAGTGAAGTTTAATTCCCGTAGTCTCTCCTTGTAGCTCATACCTCTCAGCTCGGGTACTAGTCTGGTGGCAAATCTTTGAACCTTTTCCAGTTTAGTCTTATCCTTGACTAGATATGGACTCCATGCTGGGGCTGCATACTCCTGGATTGGCCTGACATATGTGGTATACAAAGTTCTGAAGGATTCTTTACACAAATTTCTGAATGCCGTTTGTATGTTGGCCAGCCTGGCATATGCCGATGATGTTATCCTCTTGGTATGGGCTGCAGGAGACAGGTCTGGCGTGATATCAACTCCCAAGTCTTTTTCTTTCTCTGACTCCAGAAGATTTTCCTCTCCCAGATGATACCTTGTATCTGGCGTCCTGCCCCCTACACCTATCTTCATTACATTACATTTGGTTGGGTTAAACTCTAACAACCATTTGTTTGACCATTCCTTCACCTTATCTAGGTCTTCTCTAAGCCTCAAACAGTACTCTTCTGTCTTAATCCTTCTCATAATTTTGGCATCGTCCGCAAACATTGAGAGAAATGAATCTATACCCTCCGGGAGATCATTTACATATATCAGAAACAAGATAGGACCGAGTACAGAGCCCTGTGGGACTCCACTGGTGACTTCACGCTAATCGGAGGTCTCACCCCTCACCGTAACTCTCTGCTTCCTATTGCTTAGGTACTCCCTTATCCACTGGAGCACCTTACCAGCTACACCTGCCTGTTCCTCCAGCTTATGTACCAGCCTCTTATGCGGTACTGTGTCAAAGGCTTTCCGACAATCCGAGAAAATGCAGTCCGCCCAGCCCTCTCTTTCTTGCTTAATCTGTGTCACCTGGTCGTAGAATTCTATTAAGCCAGTCAGGCAAGATTTACCCTCCCTGAACCCATGTTGGTGATTTGTCACGAAGTCCCTTCTCTCCAGATGTGCTAACAGGTTTTTTCTCACGATCTTCTCCATCACCTTGCATGGTATACAAGTCAAGGATACTGGCCTGTAGTTCAGTGCCTCTTGCTTGTCGCCCTTTTTGTATATTGGGACCACATTCGCCGTCTTCCATATTTCTGGTAGGTCTCCCGTCTCCAGTGACCTACTATACACTATGGAGAGTGGCAAGCAAAGTGCCTCTGCACACTCTTTCAGTACCGATGGCGAGATCCCGTCTGGACCAACAGCCTTTTTAACATCCAGATCCAGCAGGTGTCTCTTGACCTCCTCTCTCGTAATTTCGAATTCTTCCAAGGCCGCCTGGTTTACTTCCCTTTCTCCTAGCACAGTGACCTCACCTTGTTCTGTTGTGAAGACCTCTTGGAACCTCTTGTTGAGTTCATCACACACCTCTTTGTCATTCTCTGTATACCTGTCCTCGCCTGTTCTAAGTTTCACTACCTGTTCTTTCACTGTTGTTTTCCTTCTGATGTGACTGTGGAGTAGCTTTGGTTCGGTCTTGGGTTTGTTTGCTATATCATTTTCACAGCTTTTCTCTGCTTCTCTTCTCACCCTGACATACTCATTCCTGGTTCTCTGGTATCTCTCTCTGCTTTCTGGTGTTCTGTTATTCCGGAAGTTCCTCCACGCCCTTTTGTTCAGTTTCTTTGCTTCCATACATGCCCTATTATACCATGGATTCTTCTTTTGCTTCTCGGATTTTTCCTTTTGGACCGGGATGTATCTGCTTACTGCCTCCTGACAATTTTGGGTGACATAGTCCATCATATCTTGTACAGACTTAGCTCTGAGGACTGTGTCCCAAGGTATTCCCCTTAGGAAGCTTCTCATCTCCACATAATTTCCCTTTCGGTATGCCAGCCTTTTGTTTCCTAGTTCTTTTTCGGGGAGGGGGGAGGGGATAATTCCAGCTCTACCAGGTACTCAAAGTTCAATACACTGTAATCACTCATTCCCAAGAGTGCTTCCATCTTGACTTCCCTTATATCCCACTCATTTAGGGTAAATATCAGATCAAGCATTGCTGATTCATCCTCTCCTCTCATTCTTGTTGGATCCTTGATGTGCTGGCTTGGAAGTTTCTTGTTGCCACGTCCAGCAGCTTAGCTCTCAATGTTTCTGGTCCTCCATGCGGGTCTCTGTTCTCCCAATCTATCTTCCCATGGTTGAAGTCTCCCATGATTAGTAGTCCAGATCCATTTCTGCTAGCAACAGAAGCTGCTCTCTCTATTATGTTAATGGTGGCCATATTGTCTCTATCATATTCCTGTCTGGGTCTTCTGTCATTTGGTGGTGGATTATATATGACTACGACTATAATTTTTTGCCCTCCAGTTGTTATTGTTCCTATTATGTAGTCACTGAAACCTTCACATCCCTGAACAACCAACTCCTCAAAATCCCAGCCTTTTCTTACCAGCAGGGCTACACCACCACCACTACCTCTTCCTTCTCTCTCTTTCCTCATAACATAATAGTCCTGTGGGAACACTGCATTTGTTATTGTTTTCGTCAGCTTTGTTCCTGTGAGAGCTATTATGTCTGGGTTTTCCTCTAGTACCCATTCTCCAAGTTCATTTCCTTTATTTGTAATTCCATCTATGTTAGTGTACATTGCCTTAAGGCTCACTTTCTTCTGTCCCTTCTCAAATCTCCTCCTTGGTGAGTGTTCTGCTGGTGGAGGAAGCTGTGCCATGGGTGTGAGGATTTGTGAGGTGAATACCAGGGATGCAGAGGATATTGGGATGAGGGGTGGGGGGTCAAGTGAAGGGGGAGGGACAGGGAGGGTATGGGGTGAAAGGGGCGGGAGGACAGGAAGGAAAAGGGGGTTTTCTATGCAGAGGAGGGTGGTGGGGTTGCCCTCCCCGCAGGTGTTACTGGGTAGCTGGTTGTGGGTTCCCCCCCTCGCCTCTGGGGGTGATGTGTTGGGAGCTGTGGTTTCCTGGTTTTCCCCTGTGGGTGTGTGTGCGTGTGCGTGTGTGTGTGTGTGTGTGTGTGTGTGTGTGTGTGTGTGTGTGTGTGTGTGTGTGTGTGTGTGTGTGTGTGTGTGTGTGTGTGTGTGTGTGTGTGTGTGTGTGTGTGTACTCACCTATTTGTGCTTGCAGGGGTTGAGCTTTGGCTCTTTGGTCCCGCCTCTCAACTGTCAATCAACTGGTGTACAGATTCCTGAGCCTACTGGGCTCTATCATATCTATATTTGAAACTGTGTATGGAGTCAGCCTCCACCACATCACTGCCTAATGCATTCCATTTGTCAACTACTCTGACACTGAAAAAGTTCCTTCTAACGTCTCTGTGGCTCATGTGGGTACTCAGTTTCCACCTGTGTCCCCTTGTTCGCGTCCTACCAGTGTTGAATAGTTTATCCTTCTTTACCCGGTCGATTCCTCTGAGGATTTTGTAGGTTGTGATCATGTCTCCCCTTACTATTCTGTCTTCCAGTGTCGTAAGGTGCATTTCCCGCAGCCTTTCCTCGTAACTCCTGCTTCTTAGTTCTGGGACTAGTCTAGTGGCATACCTTTGAACTTTTTCCAGCTTCGTCTTGTGCTTGACACGGTACGGGCTCCATGCTGGGGCCGCATACTCCAGGACTGGTCTTACATATGTGGTGTACAAGATTCTGAATGATTCCTTACACAGGTTCCTGAACGCTGTTCTGATGTTAGCCAGCCTCGCATATGCCGCAGACGTTATTCTTTTTATGTGGGCTTCAGGAGACAGGTTTGGTGTGATATCAACTCCTAGATCTTTCTCTCTGCCCGTTTCATTAAGTACTTCATCTTGATTTGATTGTTGCCGCCGAAGGCGGCTAGTTTATTGTGCACCCCATACTCATCCTGTGAGCGGTAGCGCAAAAGCATTACAGAGGGCACAAAAGGTCTTTATCAGACCTCATCTTAGATTATTACATAAACAATTTCTTCAATCCTTCACACCTTATAGATACAATGTCAGCTAGTTACAGAGAAAGTGCTATTACAAGAGCTACATATTTACAGTAAGTCATCATACATTAATGGTAGGTCTTGTCGTTAATACATAATAGTTTGGCCAATGGGGATATTACAGAGTCATAGGGAAGCTTCTGTTTATTATTAGTCCTCACAATACACTACTTGTTTCTGAATCTCATATGTCGTTCATCTACTGGAAGCAAAATGTGGGTACAGTGCAAGGATTTCAGGTAATTTATCCATGGTAATAAGATAGGTTGCCATATCATACAGAGTGAGCTTAGATTTATCTCTAAAAGGCTCAATTTTACAACAATCCAAGATATAGTGTTCGAGTGTGTGTCCCTTCCTATGTCCACACACTTTACACTTTACTTCATCTAGATCCCTATACAAGCCGAACTGCCAGAGATACTTGTAGCCAAGTCTTATACGAGCTGTGACAACATCTGTTAGTCTACTGACTTTGTTACTTGCCCCATACACATGTTTTACTTCACACATTTCATTGTGATGAACAATGGACCTACTAGTTCCAGTTTGCACTGTTCTACTTTCTTCAAATCCATCTAGGAGTTCTCGTCTAATGACACTTTTAAGGGACCTATTTGATAACTCAAGATTCCATTCAATACTGTCTTTATTTACTGCAGCCTTAGCAAGGGCGTCAACTTTGTCATGTTCCTGCATGCCAATGTGAGAAAGAATCCACAACATTTTTATATTTACCCTCTTGCTAAGTATTCTTACATATCTACGTCTAGCTTCCAAGACAAGCACGTTATTACTTGATTGCAAACTGTTTATTGCTCGTAGTGAGGATAGGGAGTCAGAAATAATTAAGCTGTCTACTTCAGTGTTGTCAATAATTTCGAGTGCTACCAGTATCGCTACCAACTCGGCTTGCATTGTGGACGCCCAGTTACTAATTCGGATATTTCTTTGAATTGTGCTGCCATCGGGCTGATGAGCAATAACAGCACTTCCTGCCCTCCCTGTAGCTGTATTGAGTGATCCGTCAGTGTATATGGTCTGTGCAATGTTGTTTTCAGCTTGTATATTGTGAATGTGTTCTATGGTGCTTAATTTAGCGGCAAGCTGAGCATGAGGGTTGCTTGTGATTAGTTTCTTGGTGGGGTATGCAGGGGTCAGGATGTCAAAAAGTACTATCTGCCAGGGTGGAAGGAAGTGCTGTACTCTTTCATCTGTATATACATCGTGCAGTCCATCATTTTAATATGAGTGGCAGTTCTTTGAATCCATTTAGACTCGCTAGTTCCATTTCTTATGTGTTCTAACAGTGCAACTGACACAATGTTGTTTTTGTTATCACGCAGCAGCTTTAGTCCCATCATAAGATTAATTTCAAATATTCTATCTCGAATGCCAAGTATATTTAATTCTTTCCGCATGTTGAGAACTTTGGTAGTTATAGGACAGCTAAGTATAATTCTGTGTGCTTCATTTTGCATTTTTTCCAGTCTATCAATACTTTTGCCATTCTGCAGGACCAAAGCTGGTGCATGATAGTCTATCAGAGACCTTATATACGCTAAATACATCATTCTTGCTATTCTAATATTAACACCATATTTCGGGCTGTACCCCACTACAGTTCTGAGAGCCTTGAGTCTGTCTCTACATTGTTGATGTAACTTATTGAATGCAGTTGAGGTACAAGGAACAGAGACTCCAAGGTATTTGAAAGAAGAGACATAGTCTATTGGTATGTTGTCTATCTTAAGTTTTCGTGGTCCACTTTTGCGGTTGCCAATTTACTTCATCTCCTATTCTGTATCCTGTGTCTGGCCTCCTGTTTCCACTGCCTAGTTTCATTACTTTGCATTTACTCGGGTTGAACTTCAACAGCCATTTGTTGGACCATTCACTCAGTCTGTCTAGGTCATCTTGTAGCCTCCTACTATCGTCCTCAGTTTCAATCCTCCTCATAATTTTTGCATCATCGGCAAACATTGAGAGAAACGATTCTATACCTTCTGGGGGATCATTTACATATATCAGAAACAGTATAGGTCCAAGGACTGACCCCTGCGGGACTCCACTCGTAACGTCTCGCCAATCTGAGACCTCACCCCTCACACTGACTCGTTGTCTCCTGTTGCTTATGTACTCCTGTATCCAACGGAGTACCTTCCCTTTCACTCCAGCCTGCATCTCCAGCTTTTTCACTAGCCTCTTGTGTGGCACTGTATCAAAGGGTTTCTGACAATCCAAAAATATGCAGTCTGCCTACCCTTCTCTTTCTTGCCTTATTTTTGTTGCCTGGTTGTAGAATTCAAGTAACCCTGTGAGGCAGGACCTACCATCCCTGAATCCATGTTGGTGCTGTGTTACAAAGTTCTTTCGCTCCAGGTGCTCCACTAGCTTTCTTCGCACAATCTTCTTCATCAGCTTGCATGGTATGCAGGTTAGGGACACTGGCCTGTAATTCAGTGCCTCCTGTCTATCCCCTTTCTTGTATATCGGGACTACATTAGCTGCTTTCCAAATTTCTGTGTGTGTACTCACCTATATACTCACCTATATGTGCTTGCAGGATCGAGCATTGACTCTTGGATCCCGCCTTTCTAGCTATCGGTTGTTTACAGCAATGACTCCTGTCCCATTTCCCTATCATACCTATTTTTAAAAGTATGAATAGTATTTGCTTCCACAACCTGTTCCCCAAGTGCATTCCATTTTTCTACTACTCTCACGCTAAAAGAAAACTTCCTAACATCTCTGTGACTCATCTGAGTTTCCAGTTTCCACCCATGTCCCCTCGTTCTGTTATTATTACGTGTGAACATTTCATCTATTTCCACTTTGTCAATTCCCCTGAGTATTTTATATGTCCCTATCATATCTCCTCTCTCCCTTCTTTTCTCTAGTGTCGTAAGGTTCAGTTCCTTCAGCCGCTCTTCATATCCCATCCCTCGTAGCTCTGGGACAAGCCTCGTCGCAAACCTCTGAACCTTCTCCAGTTTCTTTATGTGTTTCTTCAGGTGGGGGCTCCATGATGGCGCGGCATACTCTAAGACGGGTCTCACGTAGGCAGTGTAAAGCGCCCTAAAAGCTTCCTCATTTAGGTTTCTGAATGAAGTTCTAATTTTCGCCAGTGTAGAGTACGCTGCTGTCGTTATCCT
>NC_091175.1:38842317-38892317 GCF_040958095.1 Procambarus clarkii
TCATTTTCGTCAAGCCACTGTCAATGTGAGAGAACTCGTGTCCAGCTTATAAGCCTATACTTGCATAAACCACAAGCCAAAGATTATTAATCTTCACTTGTGGTTTATGCAAGTATAGGCTTATAAGCTGGACACGAGTTCTCTCACATTGACAGTGGCTTGACGAAAAATGCAGACTGACCCCACACTCATCTGGTGCCCTCGAGAAGTGGCCAAAGATTATTAATCTTCACTTGTGGTTTATGCAAGTATAGGCATATATATATATATATATATATATATATATATATATATATATATATATATATATATATATATATATATATGAAAATGAAAACTCACACCCCAGAAGTGACTCGAACCCATACTCCCAGAAGCAACGCAACTGGTAACTACAGGGCGCCTTAATCATATATTAATCATATATTTCATTCGCATATAGTCCTGGGGCCATGGACCATTCAGGCTTGTTCGCATATATATATATATATATATTAGTATATTTTGGTAGCAGTCTTTCCTGTAGACATATATTATTAAATATGACCGAAAAAGTAAGATTAATAATTCTAACACGAATTTTCTCAATCTTTCGTACATTACGCTTCACTGTTGGAGGTAAATAAAAAATCACTTCTCCAAAATTCATTTTATTTTTAGTCTGACGCGACACGGACGCGTTTCGTAAAACTTATTACATTTTCAAAGACTTCACAAATACACAACTGATTAGAACGTATCTCTGATTTTATATCTACATTTGAGTGAGGTGGGAAGGGTGATGTGGCATTAACACAAGACAGAACAGGAGGGGATATTAATAGGGTATTAAAAGTATCAACACAAGACAGAACAGAAACAATGAGTATTGAATAGAAGTGTTTGTAGAAAGCCTATTGGTCCATATTTCTTGATGCTTCTATATTGGAGCGGAGTCTTGAGGTGGGTAGAATATAGTTGTGCAATAATTGGCTGTTGATTGCTGGTGTTGACTTCTTGATGTGTAGTACCTCGCAAACGTCAAGCCGCCTGCTATCGCTGTATCTATCGATGATTTCTAAACAACACAGATATCGATTTCCTAGTAAACAACACAGAAATCATCGATAGATACAGCGATAGCAGGCGGCTTGACGTTTGCGAGGCACTACACATCAAGAAGTCAACACCAGCAATCAACAGCCAATTATTGCACAACTATATTCTACCCACCTCAAGACTCCGCTCCAATATAGAAGCATCAAGAAATATGGACCAATAGGCTTTCTACAAACACTTCTATTCAATACCCATTGTTTCTGTTCTTGTGTTGATACTTTTAATACCCTATTAATATCCCCTCCTGTTCTGTCTTGTGTTAATGCCACATCACCCTTCCCACCTCACTCAAATGTAGATATAAAATCAGAGATACGTTCTAATCAGTTGTGTATTTGTGAAGTCTTTGAAAATGTAATAAGTTTTACGAAACGCGCCCGTGTCGCGTCAGACTAAAAATAAAAATGAATTTTGGAGAAGTGATTTTTGATTTACCTCCAACAGTGAAGCGTAATGTACGAAAGATTGAGAAAATTCGTGTTAGAATTATTAATCTTACTTTTTCGGTCATATTTAATATATATATATATATATATATATATATATATATATATATATATATATATATATATATATATATATATATATATATGTATATATATATATATATATATATATATATACATATATATATATATATATATATATATATATATATATATATATATATATATGTATATATATATTTATATATATTTATATATATATATATATACATATATATATATATATATATATATATATATATATATATATATATGTATATATATATATATATATATATATATATATATATATACATATATATATAATATATATATATATATATATATATATATATATATATATATACTATATATATATATACATATATATATATATATATATATATATATATATATAAATATATATATATATATATATATATATATATATATATATATATATATATATATATATATATATATATATATATATATATATATATATATGTTAGATGTTAGTGGAAAGTTAGTGCGTTCATAAGCAAATCGGTGAGTGTAGTGTTAAAAACAAAGTGCACTAGTGATTTCCCCGAGTGTTTGATAGTGTGTAACAAGTGTGACGGCGGCCTCCCTCGTGTGCCCCCCCTCCACCACCCCCGCCCGCCATCTTCCCCCACTCCGCTACCTGCGCCCGACCCAGCCAGCCGCCCATCAACACACAGCCTACCCACACACGGTGCCCAGGCCATGCCCAACTCCCCCAGGAGGGTAATGCTTGCCGTGTTACTCTCCACCTGGGATGGAGAGGGTGCACTCAGTGGGCAGCCAGGCGTCATCACATCTAGGCATGGCACATGTCGCACCTGACACACAGCCTCTTTCCAGCCAAGAAGATGGCCACCCAAGAGGAAACTGTCAAGTGTGTGACAGACGGTATCGTCTCAATTCAAATGGAACTGTCCGCTATCATTCTCTCAATTCAGGTGGTTGTCTAGGGTCTAGGCGCCTGCCCCGGGGCAGTGACGATGGACAACCTGCTGCAGGAGCGAGGAACAATACCTCCCTTAACTTCATTTCAGCAGATAATCTGCTTGAAGCAATCAAAGCGACGTCCACCAGGACCTTGCCCCACATCCCCATGGCTGCCCGTCATCAAGCAGCAGCCAAACTCACCAGTCTGCTGACAAAAGTCAACAATGCTCCCAGAACCTCTGGATCGTGGCACAATCTCCTTTTATTTGGGAATGCATGCCTAGCATTACCGCCCAGGAGAGACAAGTCATTAGCAACCTCTGTAATCAGGGCACTTAATGAATTCTCCAGAGCAGACAACCTGGTCCGCCTCCCCCCTCGTGCCAAGAACACCAGCCGCAGGACGACCAACAATAACTCATCTGAGAACCACAAAATGAGAGCACAGATCACCAGGAAAATAGAAGAGGGCAATACCACAGGTGCCATCAGAATCATGACCAGCGATGACACTATTGCCCCCAGGAACGCCACGACAGCAGAGGCTCTTCAAGACAAACACCCACCCAGAGCCCCAGACAGCAGCAGGGATCCCCAGGAAAACAATGCTGGCATAGAACCCTTGACTGTTCGAGAATCTGAGGTGTACAAAGCAGCCATGTCTTTCCCAACAGGTTCAGCAGGGGGCTTTACAGGCCTAAGACCCCAGCACATCAAACAAATGCTGAACCCGGTGCTTGGAGATGCTGCAAAGGACCTTCTAGTGGAACTTACCAGATTCTCCAACATGTGTTTGGCTGGCGGCATCCCTGAGGACATCAGGCCTGTCTTTTATGGAGCAGCACTCTGTGCTCTAAAGAAGAAGGATAGGGGTATCAGGCCCATTGCCGTTGGCAACACCCTCCGACGCCTCGTAGCTAAGGCTGTAGTCAGATCTATCAGCCAGGAAGCAGCCACCTTGCTGAAACCTCATCAGCTCGGGTTTGGGATTCCCCTAGGTTGTGAAGCTGCAGCACATGCAGCGCGGGCTTACATTGTTGATCTCCCGGACCAGAAGGCACTAGTAAAGCTTGACTTCAAAAATGCCTTCAATCAAGTCAGACGAGACGCTGTCCTCAGGGCTGTACACAACCATTTCCGTCCCCTTTACCCATTCATCCGATCGTGCTACAGTGGGGACTCTAAGCTTCTTTTTGGGGAGCATGAAATAAACTCCTGTGAAGGTGTCCAACAAGGTGACCCCTTAGCCCCCCTCCTTTTCTGCCTAGCTATCAAAGAGGTCACTGATAGTCTGACAAGCGAGCTAAACATCTGGTACCTGGATGATGGCACTCTAGCTGGAACTCCGGAAACCATTTTGGAGGATATAAGGAAAATCCAGGAGCAGGGAGCAGCCTTAGGCCTCATTCTCAATGCAACCAAATGTGAAATAATCTCCCGCAACCCAGACATCACTGGGCAAATACAAAATGTTCTTCCAGACATTCTCGTTGTCGAGCCACCGGACTGCACTCTCCTGGGTGCCCCCAATTGCCCACGAGGAATCGAGGAGGTCCAGGTGGCAAAAATCACTGACCTAAAGAGAATGCAGGACAGGATTGACAAGATTGATGCCCATGATGCTCTCTTTCTCCTTACAAGATGCCTGTCTCTCCCTAAGTTGACCTACTTTCTGAGATGTTCTCCATCCTACAGCAGCCCTAAGTTAAATGTGTATGACACCCTTCTGAGGTCCATGCTGGTGAAAGTCCTGAACCTGCCATTGGACGACTCTCAGTGGGAGCCATCAACCCTTCCTGTAAGACTCGGCGGCCTTGGTGTCCGCACAGCCTCCCAAATTGCTCTACCAGCCTTCCTTTCCTCCTCTCATGCATCGCACGACCTCGTCAGAGATATTTTACCTGCAACCCTGAGAGATTCAGCAGGAATACACGCTCCTGCTTTCACTGAATGTTCAAATCAGTGGGATGTTCTTGCAGCCCCAGCAACCATTATAGAGCCAACAAAACAACACAAACAGTCTGGCTGGGACCACCCTCTAGTGGAAAAAGTAGCTGATGCCATGCTCAGCGTCGCAACATCAGACAAGGAGAAAGCCCGCCTCAGAGCAGTGCGTGCCCCCCATGCAGGAGACTTTCTCTTGGCAGTACCCATGTCAGCAATGGGCACGCGCCTAGATCCAGAATCCCTTCGTGTAGCAGTGGCCCTCCGCCTTGGTGCCCCAATTCACACTGAATACAAGTGTATTTGCAGCAGACCAATACGGACTGCATGGGTTGCATTGCGGAAGCACAAAGGGCTGGCATGCAAGACACAACGAGGTCAATGACATCATCAAGAGAAGCCTCGTCTCAGCTGGGTGCCCAGCGGAGAGAGAACCTCGCATCCTAGGGGTCCAAAACCCGGATTTCCCCGCACTTCGCCCTGATGGCATCACCATATACTCATGGAAGGAGGGTAGACAGTTGGTGTGGGACTACACATGTGTATCCACCCTGGCTGACACCTATGTACACTTCGGAGCTGATCAAGCAGGTGGGGCGGCCAACCACAGGGAAACAGCAAAATCACTCAAGTACAGGCGACTGGAAGGTCAATACCTCTTTGTTCCCATAGCGTCTGAGACGCATGGCCCCTGGGGCAAGAGTGCCTTGGGATTTCTCAAGGAATTGGGTTCCAAGCTCATTGACGTCACCAGAGACCCAAGGGCTTCCAGTTTTTTATTTCAGCGTCTCAGTATGGCGATCCAGAGGGGAAATGCATGCTGCGTCCTCGGTTCCTGTCCAGAAGCGGAGGAGCTTCACGAGATCCATAACCTTTAGGCATTTGTCTTGTATGTTTTGTAACCTTTAAATACACAATAAAGAAAAAAAAAAAAAAGGGAAGGGGGTGGTAGGAGAAAAGCACACAGAAACTGTATTGGAGGGGACCTACATTACCTCCAATGCGTTATGTGTGGTTTAATCCGAGGCTATGGGTCCCCCTTCTTCCAGCCAGAGGTGGTACTCAAAAAAAAAAAAAAAAAAAAAAAAAAAAATATATATATATATATATATATATATATATATATATATATATATATATATATATATATATATATATATATATATATAAAATATTTATATATATATATATATATTATATAATATATATATATATATATATATATATATATATATATATATATTTTATTAAATATGACCGAAAAAGTAAGATTAATAATTCTAACACGAATTTTCTCAATCTTTCGTACATTATGCTTCACTGTTGGAGGTAAATCAAAAATCACTTCTCCAAAATTCATTTTTATTTCTAGTCTGACGCGACACGGGCGCGTTTCGTAAAACTTATTACATTTTCAAAGACTTCACAAATACACAACTGATTAGAACTTGCGTTTCCCTGATTTTATATCTACATTTGAGTGAGGTGGGAAGGGTGATGTGGCATTACATTTGAGTAAGGTGGGAAGGATGATGTGGCATTAGAGGATATTAATAGGGTATTAAAAGTATCAACACAAGACAGAACACGAAACAATGGATATTGAATAGAAGTGTTTGTAGAAAGCCTATTGGTCCATATTTCTTGATGCTTCTATATTGGAGCGGAGTCTTGAGGTGGGTAGAATATAGTTGTGCAATAATTGGCTGTTGATTGCTGGTGTTGACTTCTTGATGTGTAGTGCCTCGCAAACGTCGAGCCGCCTGCTATCGCTGTATCTATCGATGATTTCTGTGTTGTTTACTAGGATTTCTCTGGCGATGGTTTGGTTATGGGAAGAGATTATATGTTCCTTAATGGAGCCCTGTTGTTTATGCATCGTTAAACGCCTAGAAAGAGATGTTGTTGTCTTGCCTATATACTGGTTTTTATATATATATATATATTATATATATATATATATATATATATATATATATATATATATATATATATATATATCTATAAATGTTGTACCTAGTAGCCAGAACGCACTTCTCAGCCTACTATGCAAGGCCCGATTTGCCTAATAAGCCAAGTTTTCCTGAATTAATATATTTTCTCCAATTTTTTTCTTATGAAATGTTAAAGCTACCCATTTCATTATGTATGAGGTCAATTTTTTTTCATTGGAGTTAAAATTAACGTAGATATATGACTGAACCTAACCAACCCTTCCTAACCTAACCTAACCTATCTCTATAGGTTAGGTTAGGTTAGGTAGCAGAAAAAGTTAGGTTAGGTTAGGTTAGGTAGTCGAAAAAACATTAATTCATGAAAACTTGGCTTATTAGGCAAATCGGGCCTTGCATAGTAGGCTGAGAAGTGCGTTCTGGCTATTAGGTACGACATAAATATATATATATATATATATATATATATATATATATATATATATATATATATATATATATATATATATATATATATATATATATATATATATATATATATTAGTATATTTTGGTAGCAGTCTTTCCTGTAGACATATATTATTAAATATGACCGAAAAAGTAAGATTAATAATTCTAACACGAATTTTCTCAATCTTTCGTACATTACGCTTCACTGTTGGAGGTAAATCAAAAATCACTTCTCCAAAATTCATTTTTATTTCTAGTCTGACGCGACACGGGCGCGTTTCGTAAAACTTATTACATTTTCAAAGACTTCACAAATACACAACTGATTAGAACTTACGTCTCTCTGATATTATATCTACATTTGAGTGAGGTGGGAAGGGTGATGTGGCATTAACACAAGACAGAACAGGAGGGGATATTAATAGGGTATTAAAAGTATCAACACAAGACAGAACAGAAACAATGGGTATTGAATAGAAGTGTTTGTAGAAAGCCTATTGGTCCATATTTCTTGATGCTTCTATATTGGAGCGGAGTCTTGAGGTGGGTAGAATATAGTTCTGCAATAATTGGCTGTTGATTGCTGGTGTTGACTTCTTGATGTGTAGTGCCTCGCAAACGTCAAGCCGCCTGCTATCGCTGTATCTATCGATGATTTCTGTGTTGTTTACTAGGATTTCTCTGGCGATGGTTTGGTTATGGGAAGAGATTATATGTTCCTTAATGGAGCCCTGTTGCTTATGCATCGTTAAACGCCTAGAAAGAGATGTTGTTGTCTTGCCTATATACTGGGTTTTTTGGAGCTTACAGTCCCCAAGTGGGCATTTGAAGGCATAGACGACATTAGTCTCTTTTAAAGCGTTCTGTTTTGTGTCTGGAGAGTTTCTCATGAGTAGGCTGAAAAACGGCCAGCCTACTCATGAGAAACTCTCCAGACACAAAACAGAACGCTTTAAAAGAGACTAATGTCGTCTATGCCTTCAAATGCCCACTTGGGGACTGTAAGCTCCAAAAAACCCAGTATATAGGCAAGACAACAACATCTCTTTCTAGGCGTTTAACGATGCATAAGCAACAGGGCTCCATTAAGGAACATATAATCTCTTCCCATAACCAAACCATCGCCAGAGAAATCCTAGTAAACAACACAGAAATCATCGATAGATACAGCGATAGCAGGCGGCTTGACGTTTGCGAGGCACTACACATCAAGAAGTCAACACCAGCAATCAACAGCCAATTATTGCACAACTATATTCTACCCACCTCAAGACTCCGCTCCAATATAGAAGCATCAAGAAATATGGTCCAATAGGCTTTCTACAAACACTTCTATTCAATACCCATTGTTTCTGTTCTGTCTTGTGTTGATACTTTTAATACCCTATTAATATCCCCTCCTGTTCTGTCTTGTGTTAATGCCACATCACCCTTCCCACCTCACTCAAATGTAGATATAAAATCAGAGATACGTTCTAATCAGTTGTGTATTTGTGAAGTCTTTGAAAATGTAATAAGTTTTACGAAACGCGCCCGTGTCGCGTCAGACTAGAAATAAAAATGAATTTTGGAGAAATGATTTTTGATTTACCTCCAACAGTGAAGCGTAATGTACGAAAGATTGAGAAAATTTGTGTTAGAATTATTAATCTTACTTTTTCGGTCATATTTAATAATATATATATATATATATATATATATATATATATATATATATATATATATATATATATATATATATATATATATATATATATATATATATATATATATATATATAAATATATATAAATATATATATATATATATATATATATATATATATATATATATATATACATATATATATATATATACATATATATATATATATATATATATATATATATATATATATATATATATATATATATATATATATATATATATATATATATATTAGTATATTTTGCTAGCAGTCTTTCCTGTTAACATATATTATTAAATATGACCGAAAAAGTAAGATTAATAATTTTAACACGAATTTTCTCTATGTTTCTTATATTTCTTTTCACTGTTGATGGTAACTGAAAAATCAATTCTCCAAAATTCACTTTTATTTCTAGTCTGACGCGACACTTGAACGCGTTTCGTAAAACTTATTACATTTTCAAAGACTTTAGTTAACACACACACAACTATAACTGAACAGAGTTCAAACAGCTTCGATTTTATAATTGCATTTGGGTGAGGTGATATGTTACAACAGTTTTGGATGAAGTGAAAACAAACTTTCAACACAAGACAGAACACGAAACAATGGGCATAATATTTTGTAAGTTAAAGGGAAGAATGGAAGTAACTGCAGAGGGCCTATTGGCCCATATTTCTTGATGCTTCTATATTGGAGCGGAGTCTTGAAGTGGGTAGAATATAGTTGTGCATTAATTGGCTGTTGATTGCTGGTGTCGACTTCTTAATGTGTAGTGCCTCGCAGATATCAAGCCACCTGCTATCGCTGTATCTATCGATGATTTCCATGTTTTTTGTTAAGACTTCTCTGGTGATGGTCTGGTTGTGGGAAGAGATTATATGTTCCTTAATGGAACCCTGTTGCTTATGCATCGTTAATCGCTTGGAAAGAGATGTTGTTGTCTTGCCTATATACTGAATTCTTTGAGGCTTACAGTCCCCAAGTGGGCATTTAAAGGCATAGACGACATTGGTCTCTTTTAAAGCGTTTTGCTTTGTGTCTGGAGAGTTTCTCATGAGTAGGTTGGCCGTTTTCTTGGTTTTATAGTAGATCGTCAATTGTATGTTCTGATTTTTGTCTGTAGGGATAACGTTTCTATTAACAATATCTTTCAGGACCCTTTCCTCCGTTTTATGAGCTGTGGAAAAGAAGTTCCTGCAAAATAGTTTAATAGGGGGGTACAGCTGTTGTGTTAGTTGTCTCTTCAGAGGTTGCATGGCGTTTCACCTTCCTTCTTATGATGTCTTCAACGAAACCATTAGAGAAACCGTTGTTGACTAGGACCTGCCTTACCCTACAGAGTTCTTCATCGACTTTCTTCCATCCTGAGCTGTGGCTGAGAGCACGGTCGACATAAACGTTAACGACACTCCTCTTGTACCTGTCTGGGCAGTCACTGTTGGCATTGAGGCACATTCCTATGTTTGTTTCCTTAGTGTAGACTGCAGTGTGGAATCCTCCGCTCCTTTCCATGACTGTTACATCTAGAAAGGGCAGCTTCCCATCCTTCTCCATCTCATAAGTGAAACGCAACACAGAATTCCGCTCAAATGCCTCCTTTAGCTCCTGCAGATGTCTGATATCAGGTACCTGTGTAAAAGTGTCAACATACCTGCAGGTTTCAAGTTCAAGTTGACTAAGACCTTTTGTTCGATGGTACCCATGTGGTGGTACCCACAGGTACGTTTACCAACGTACCTGTAGATGAAACAATCGGGATGATAGCGGACAAAGTGTATCGTGATCCGGCCTGTACTCCTCTTGACATACCAGAAAACATTCTAAGGAAACGACTCCAAGCTTGTACTAAAGAGGCACGCTTCTTGAGCCCGGATGGGCACATGTATAAGCAAGTAGATGGGGTCGCCATGGGTTCTCCCCTAGGTGTCCTGTTTGCGAACTTCTACATGGGTACCACCATGGGTACCAACCAGACCATCACCAGAGAAATCTTAGCAAACAACACAGAAATCATCGATAGACACAGCGATAGCAGGCGGCTTGACATCTGCGAGGCACTACACATTAAGAAGTCAACACCAGCAATCAACAGCCAATTAATGCACAACTATATTCTACCCACTTCAAGACTCCGCTCCAATATAGAAGCATCAAGAAATATGGGCCAATAGACCCTCTGCAGTTACTTCCATTCTTACCTTTGTGACGGTAACGCGTTGGTGTTCGGCTGTTTAAGGCTAGGGGTATGGCCTCGTCACATAGTTATAAAAAAAAATAGAAAAAACTGGAACTTCGTCTGTGGTAAGGTAAGGAGAAGACACACAAAACACAAGTAAATTTTAACAATGAAATTTTAATTACGTTAAATAAATCAAAACATGAAAAAATGGACAAACAAATTTGTATGATAAAATCAATCAAAATAATAAGAATAATTAAATGACACAATGAAAAGTTACGTTAAGATAAAATAACAAGAAGTGCAACACAAAATAAAGGGAAGGTGCTGGAATATTGGCTTTAAGCTACCACCTCTCTCAGTACACGCTAACGTCTAGCCGGGAGGAGTGGTAACCACGAGAGCACTGAACATTCTGAGGTCTGAGGTCGTGGCGACCCCAGACATCAAGTAGTGTGGGGGGGCGAGTGCAGTTGCAGCCAGACCGGCGACCAATCAGCGGAGCCGGTAGCGATCAACAGGTAGTTTGGCGGTTTGAGTCCGAACAGGTGTCTCTGGCTGCAACGTTTTGCGCTCTGGCAAGCCTTGCTGGTGTTGTTGTCGTTGTTGGACATTTCTTCCATAGTCGTTTTATATAATTTCAACGACGTAGTTGTGGAGGGAAGAGCAGGCTCAATCTCTTGAAGGAGATTATCGTCACAACTCTCCCCCGAAGCCTGCGGTTCTGGAAGAAGTACGTCGTTATGTGGTGGAGTAATGGATGGAGTCGCTTCTACTTCATAAACTCTGGAGAGATCATGGGCTAAGATGTTGTCAGACTCTTGGTATAGCGTGTCTCCAGGTTGAATTTCTGCAGGTAGCAAGCCCATAGTAGAAGACGTTGAGATGGGAAGTGGGCGTGCTGCAGGTGGTGTAGGGTGGTGTGGTCCGTATTGATGGTGGACCGAGCACTTTTCAGGTGTGGAGTGAAGTGCTGAAGCTTCAGGATGAGGAAGAGTAGCTCCTTGCCAATTGTTCCGTAGTTCCTTGTAGCAGTAGTTGCTGACAGGTGTATTCTTCTCGCCTCGTTGCTGCATCACGACACCACCAACGTCGGTACCATTGGCGTCGACATGGAGGATGAAGGGCGTATCTGACGAGGTGAGAGTGGAATTAGAAGAGGGCAAAGGAGCACGATTATTATCCTGAAAGCATTTGGGAAGATCATTAAGGATTTCGGAATTTTAAAGCGCTGATTCCTTGTCAGTGCTTTCGGGAGGAGAAGCTGGGATGGTCTCACTGTGGATGTAGGGTTCTGTGAAGGTGGAATAGTTAGTTAGGACAGTGGGAAGAGTACCATTATATTGCTTCAGGAGGTTGACGTGGCACAGCTGGGTCTTCCGCCGCCTATCTGGAGTCTCTATTACGTAGTTGTTATTATTCCTGCACTCTTTGACGCAGTAGGGTCCTGAAAACCTGTTTTGTAAAGGTGAACCTGGGATAGGGAAATAGGCAAGGACGAAGTCTCCCGGCTTGAATTTTCTTACTTTGCTGGTCTGGTCGTAATGAGTCTTCATTCTCACCTGGGCTTTCAATAGATTATCATGGGCAAAGCGGTGGACTCTCTCTAGAATGTGTTGAAGGTTTTGAAGAAACTGGGGCACATTCTGATGCTCACTGAAGGTGGCATCTCTGAGAGAGTCTTTGAAAGCCTTAAGGGGAGTACGGCACTTACGGCCGTAGAGCATCTCATAAGGAGATACTCCTAGGGACTCATTGGGGAGACTTCTGAAAATACACATTATAAGGTCAATCTGCTTATCCCAATCCTTCGAGGTTTCACTACAAAACTTTTTCAAGAGTGCTTTGATGGTCTGATGACTACGTTCAAGAGAACCCTGTGAAGCAGGATGATAGGGGCTGGACAATACCTGTTTGATGTTGAACTCCTCCAGTGTCCTTTTGAAGAGATCACTGGTGAAGTTGGTACCACAGTCACTTTGAATCTCCCTGGGAAATCCGTATTGAGTGAATATCTTCAATAGATGTTTTATAACCGTAGCAGCCGTGATGTTCTTCACTGGAACTGCTATGGGGAATCGGGTGGTAGGACACAGGATGGTTAGGATGTAGGCGTTACCTGAACTGGTCCGAGGTAAAGGACCAACACAGTCTATTATGAGTCTGTGGAAAGGTTCCGCAGGCACCTGTATGGGAATCAGTGGCGCTCTGGGAATGGAGATGTTCGGTTTGCCTGCCATATGACATGTATGACACTGTTTTACGTACTGCTTGACGTTATTTACCATACCTGGCCAGTAGTAGTCTTGACGAATCCCATGGTAAGTCTTGTTGAAGCCGTAGTGGGAGAATGCTCCGTGGGCCAGGTGTAGAATAGTGGGCCGCAGGCTGGTGGGAATCACAAGTTGTTCGATGTTGGCCCAATCGTCCTCCTCCTTCAGTTTACTGGGTCTATATCTGCGGTAGAGCAAGTTGTTCTCTAGGAAGAACCCAGGAATACTGTCGGGTTGAGTCTCAGCCTGGAAAAACAATGGTGTTAAAGTAAGATCTTCTCTCTGCAACTTACGGAACTCCAACTTGGTCAGATGCGGGGGTAGTTTCTGAGGGTCTTGAGGGACAGCGGTAGCAGTAGAGTCAGCTGGCTGTGGACGTGCGGCTTGTGCACGGGTGGTCACGAGAACCGGAGGAGAAACTTCATCACTCTCTTGAACCTCTGCTGGAACATACTCTAGAATAGGGTTTATTGGCACAGAGTTACACACCTGGGGTTTGTCCATGACGATCAGGTTGGTCGGTTGCAGGTCTTCTGCCAAGTCGTTGCCTAGGAGAAGTTGCACTCCAGGCATGGGAAAAGGCTTTTCCCTGACGGCGACTTGGACTTCCCCGTTCACGTAGGGACAATCCAGGTGGACTCTGGCGAGAGGGTATGGAGTGGTAGCAGTGAGGTCAGTGATGAAGACAGTTTCTCCGGTGTAGACGATGTTGGGCACAGCCGACTTCAAGATGATCGATTGTAGAGCCGCTGTGTCCCTCAAGATCTTCAATTTGAAACGTCCCTCCGGATTTGAACCGTTGGCAGAGACAGTTCCAGTATACAGGTGGTTACTGAAAAGAGAAAGATCATTAACATCAACACCAACATTCATCACAGGCTTACCGGACTTAGGAGGAGTTGGTTTGGGTCTTTGTTGGTCAGTGGTTCCCTTGTATTGAGACTTACCACACTTGTCTATGGTATGTCCATAGAGTCTACAATACTTGCAGTACAGTTGTGAACCAGCTTGATCGGGGCTCACCTTCTCGTAACTGTACCACGACTTCTTACTGGAGGATGGTTCGGGTGTCAAGCCAGTGGATGAGGCTGTAAGTGTCAGCCGACTTAGCACACTTCAGGTAGTCGGTTTCTTCTTTATCTGCTAAGTAGAGGCGGACAGGAGGCGGCACACGTCTCAAGAATTCTTCAACAAGCATCAGGTTGACGAGTTCTGTAAAAGTAGAGACATGTGCTGCTTCCAGCCATTTCATGAAATACCTCCGTTTCGTGTTAGCAAACTCGAGGAAGGTAGTGGTACTTGCCTTCAGGTGGTCACGGAATTTCCTTCTATAACTTTCAGTAGAGAGGAGGTAGGCGTCCAACACTGCTTGTTTCAGAGTGTGGTAATCATTCTCAGACGCCAAAGTACTGAGTGTGACTGCAGCTCTACCTGTAAGATGGACTCTGAGAAGTGTGGCCCATTGGTCGACAGGCCAACTGAGTTGATTAGCAAGGGTTTCAAAGGTGGTAAAGAACACATCAACTTCTGCTTCTACAAAGGATGGCATTAACTTACTTGCATGTGATATATTAAAACTGACGGGAAGATTGGCAGTAGCTTGCTGGCGTTGAGTGAAGTGTGAAGTTTCCAAGGCGATTTCGCGTTGACGACACTCTAGAGCCAGAGTCGCTTGTTGCTTGTCATGCTCGCGTTGCATCTCCAACTCGCGTTGTTTGGTTTCAAGCTGTACGCGTTCCAGCTCCTGGAGCATTGCAACCTCACGTTCCTGGAGGGCGAGTTCACGTTCCTTGTGGGCGATTTCTCGTTCTTGTTCTTCTCTCCTCAAAGTAGTTTCACGTTCTCTGAGGGTGATTTCTCGTTCTTGTTCTTCCCTTCGTATGGCAGCTGTTCGTTCTTGTTGTTCGAGGGCTTCCCTTTGTTGTTCGCGGGCTTCCCTTTGCTGCTCACGTTCAATCTTGGCCAGCTCTAGTTTGAGTTTCATCGTCGCCAAATCAGTTTTATCTGCAATATAGTAAGTTTCATGAGTTTCAGAGTCTATCTTACCTTGTTCTAAGAAATGATCCAGCAACAGGTTGTGTAGGTCATTTTTGTTGGCTTGGTAGGGAACTTCTAGTTGATACTCGTGTGCAAGAGTTTGTAATTCAGTCTTCTTGGCACGACTTAAAGTCCCTATTTCACCTGCTGGATTTGTACGGAAAGCTTGGAGACGAAACATGGTGAAATTAGCAAATAAAGGTACACGAATATTCAATAGTGAATGTCAGAAACAGGACAACGTGGCAACTGGTACCTATCCTGTGAGATCTTTAACAATTAAAGTTAAGTAAAAGATGTTAAATGATTAAATTAAATCAAAGGCGCAGGAAATCTTGTACCCGGTACTCATGTAAGAGGATAAGGGCAAGAAAATCTTACTAACAAATGAAACAGAGTTTCGAAAACAAATGAAACAGTTAAATGCTTCAAAAGTAAAATTGGTAGTCCAAGGATGTAGGCATACCTTGCCAAGTCTCTATAGGACATAAAGCAAGTTTTTCCTACTGAATTTAATATGATACTTACAGAATTAGCGAACTTTTGTGCTCTGAAAAAATAAGCTAATTCCCTACCGTTGTATGTATCATCATCTCTGACTGACGTGTAGGGGTGCGAGGTGTCAACTGGTGACGAGAACTGCTGCTGAGGTCCCAATTCAGCAACTAAAGTTCGAGCTAGAGGAACTATGGCCCTCTTTGTCCTCCTACAGTCAGATTGCAGAAGATTGGGTACTCTTGACCCGGGGCAGACCACAGTACCAGGGTACCAATATGATGATCTGTCAAAATGAGAAATATTCAAGGGACATAGATGGTAAACACGAGTAATAACACGGAGGGAGAGATGACCAATTAAGAGTATGACTGCGGCCTACAGTCACCACGTAATCCAAAGTTGTCTCACCTTCACTTTATGTTACTTTCGTAATGCACAATACACCGCACCTTATAAAAATGAAATGGAATATGAAAAATAGTAAAGCTACGTTAACAAAGTTAAATACACTTACCATAAATTACCACTTGGCACCAGTACCTGAGTGAAGCTCCCGGACAGGCCCCCATATAACTTGTGACGGTAACGCATTGGTGTTCGGCTGTTTAAGGCTAGGGGTATGGCCTCGTCACATAGTCATAAAAAAAAATAGAAAAAACTGGAACTTCGTCTGTGGTAAGGTAAGGAGAAGACACACAAAACACAAGTAAATTTTAACAATGAAATTTTAATTACGTTAAATAAATCAAAACATGAAAAAATGGACAAACAAATTTGTATGATAAAATCAATCAAAATAATAAGAATAATTAAATGACACAATGAAAAGTTACGTTAAGATAAAATAACAAGAAGTGCAACACAAAATAAAGGGAAGGTGCTGGAATATTGGCTTTAAGCTACCACCTCTCTCAGTACACGCTAACGTCTAGCCGGGAGGAGTGGTAACCACGAGAGCACTGAACATTCTGAGGTCTGAGGTCGTGGCGACCCCAGACATCAAGTAGTGTGGGGGGGCGAGTGCAGTTGCAGCCAGACCGGCGACCAATCAGCAGAGCCGGTAGCGATCAACAGGTAGTTTGGCGGTTTGAGTCCGAACAGGTGTCTCTGGCTGCAACGTTTTGCGCTCTGGCAAGCCTTGCTGGTGTTGTTGTCGTTGTTGGACATTTCTTCCATAGTCGTTTTATATAATTTCAACGACGTAGTTGTGGAGGGAAGAGCAGGCTCAATCTCTTGAAGGAGATTATCGTCACACCTTCAATGTACCCAATTAATACCCATTGTTTCGTGTTCTGTCCTGTGTTGAAAGTTTTGTTTACCTAATCCAAAACTGTTGTAACATATCACCTCACCCAAAATGCGGGTATAAAATAAAATGAAAGCTGTTTAAATCATAGCATAGTAAGAACTCTGTTTAGTGTTTGCAGGTTATAGTTGTGTGTGTGAAAACTAAAAGTCTTTGAAAATGTAATAAGTTATTACGAAACGCATTCAAGTGTCGCGTCAGACTAGAAATAAAAATGAATGTTGGAGAATTGATTTTTCAATTACCATCAACAGTGAAAAGAAACATAAGAAGAATTGAGAAAATTTGTATTAGAATTATTAACCTTACTTTTTCGGTCATATTTAATAATATATGTCTACAGGAAAGACTGCTACCAAAGTATACTAATATATATATATATATATATATATATATATATATATATATATATATATATATATATATATATATATATATATATATATATATATATATATATATATATATATATATATTGTGTGTGTGTGTGTGTGTGTGTGTGTGTGTGTGTGTGTGTGTGTGTGTGTGTGTGTGTGTGTGTGTGTGTGTGTGTGTACTCACCTATATGTACTCACCTATATGTGCTTGCAGGATCGAGCATTGACTCTTGGATCCCGCCTTTCTAGCTATTGGTTGTTTACAGCAATGACTCCTGTCCCATTTCCCTATCATACCTAGTTTTAAAAGTATGAATAGTATTTGCTTCCACAACCTGTTCCCCAAGTGCATTCCATTTTTCTACTACTCTCACG
Source organism: Procambarus clarkii (assembly GCF_040958095.1). Classification (NCBI taxonomy): domain Eukaryota; kingdom Metazoa; phylum Arthropoda; class Malacostraca; order Decapoda; family Cambaridae; genus Procambarus; species Procambarus clarkii. The sequence goes on from NC_091175.1 coordinate 38,859,957, forward strand.
CTAAAAGAAAACTTCCTAACATCTCTGTGACTCATCTGAGTTTCCAGTTTCCACCCATGTCCCCTCGTTGTGTTATTATTACGTGTGAACATTTCATCTATTTCCACTTTGTCAATTCCCCTGAGTATTTTATATGTCCCTATCATATCTCCTCTCTCCCTTCTTTTCTCTAGTGTCGTTAGGTTCAGTTCCTTCAGCTGCTCTTCATATCCCATCCCTCGTAACTCTGGGACAAGCCTCGTCGCAAACCTCTGAACCTTCTCCAGTTTCTTTATGTGTTTCTTCAGGTGGGGGCTCCATGATGGCGCGGCATACTCTAAGACGGGTCTCACGTAGGCAGTGTAAAGTGCCCTAAAAGCTTCCTCATTTAGGTTTCTGAATGAAGTTCTAATTTTCGCCAGTGTAGAGTACACTGCTGTCGTTATCCTATTTATATGTGCCTCAGGAGTTAGATTAGGTGTCACATCCACTCCCAGGTCTCTTTCTCGAATCGTTACAGGTAGGCTGTTCCCCTTCATTGTGTACTGTCCCTTTGGTCTCCTGTCACCTGATCCCATTTCCATAACTTTACATTTACTGGTGTTAAACTCCAGTAGCCATTTCCCTGACCATCTCTGCAGCCTGTTTAAGTCCTCTTGGTGGATCCTACAATCCTCGTCTGTCACAACTCTTCTCATTAATTTTGCGTCATCTGCAAACATTGACATGTATGATTCCACTCCTGTAAACATATCATTTACGTAAATTAGAAAGAGGATTGGTCCCAGCACCGATCCTTGAGGTACTCCACTTGTTACTGTTCGCCAGTCCGACTTTTCGCCCCTTACCATTACCCTCTGGCTCCTTCCTGTTAGGTAGTTCTTCACCCATACGTAAGCCTTTCCGCTTACTCCTGCCTGCCTCTCAAGTTTGTATAGCAGTCTCATGTGCGGTACCGTATCAAAGGCCTTTTGGCAGTCAAGAAATATGCAGTCTGCCCAGCCTTCTCTGTCCTGCCTTATCCTTGTTACTTTATCATAGAATTCTAAAAGGTTTGTTAGGCATGATTTCCCTGTCCAGAACCCATGTTGGTGCTTGTTTACAAACCCAATGCTCTCCAGGTGCTCAACAAGTCTTAGCCTAATTATTCTTTCAAGTATTTTGCAGGGGATGCTTGTCAGTGATACGGGTCTGTAGTTAAGTGCCTCCTCCCTATCACCTTTTTTGAAAATTGGTACGACATTTGCCTCCTTCCAGCAATTCTCCCGACATAAGTGACTCATTAAAGATCATTGCCAGAGGCACGCTGAGAGCCTGCGCTGCCTCTTTAAGTATCCACGGTGATACTTTGTCTGGTCCAACAGCTTTATTTGCATCCAGTGTTGTCAACTGTTTCATTACATCCTCTGCTGTCACCTCTATATCTGATAGTCTTTCATCTTGGGTAATCTCTTCTAACAATGGGAGCTGCTCAGGCTCGGTTGTGAACACTCCATGGAATTTTGCATTCAGTACCTCGCAGATTTCCTTGTCGCTTTCTGTATATGCCCCTTCTGTTTTCCTCAGTCTTGTCACTTGGTCATTTACCGACATCTTCCTTCTTATATGGCTATGTAGTAATTTTGGTTGCTTTTTCGCTTTGACTGCAATATCATTCTCATAATTTCTTTCCGACACTCGTCTTATGTTAATGTAATCATTCCTAGCTCTGTTACATCTAATCCTGTTGTCCTCTGTCCTTTGTCTTCTGTACTTCCTCCACTCCCTCCTGCTTCTCACCTTTGCTTCATGACACTGTCTATTAAACCATGGGTTATTATATTCCCTCCTGCTTTTTTCCTTTATTGTTGGAATAAATCTATCTTCAGCCTCCTTGCATTTCAATATGACTTGGTTCATCATACCTTGCACTGTTTTTCCTCTAAGTTCTTCCTCCCACTGCACTTCTCCCAGGTAGTCCCTTATCCTTCTGTAGTCCCCTTTTCTGTAATCAAGTCTCCTTTCCCGGACCTCTTGTCCTTTGGTCACAATTTTAAACTCCATCATGTAGTCAAAGACTAGGACACAATGGTCACTAGCTCCTAGTGGTATTTCATGTTCCAACTGCTCGATGTCTTCTACATTCTGAGTGATGATGAGATCTAATAGGCTGGGCGTATCCCCTCCTCTTTCCCTAGTATCTTCTTTCACATGCTGTGTTAGGAAATTCCTGTCAATAACGTCTACCAGCTTCGCTCCCCAGGTCTCCTCCCCGCCATGGGGATTCCTCGTTTCCCAATCTATCTCTCCGTGATTTAGGTCCCCCATGACCAGCAGCTTCGCTCTCATTCTATGCGCTAAAGTTGCTGCCCACTGCAGTTCAGCCATACATGTCTTGTTGCTGTCCTTGTACTCCTGCCTGGGACTTCTACTGTTTGGTGGGGGATTGTAGAGTATCAAGATTACAATCTTTTTCCCATCCACTGTCAGAGTTCCATGTATGAAGCTTGTGCTTTCATTGGTACCCGGATTTTCCAGCTCATCAAACTTTCATTTCCGCTTTATTAGTAGTGCCACTCCTCCTCCCTGTCTCTGTGTCCTTTCTTTTCTTATCACCTGGTACCCCTCTGGAAAGATTGCATCCGAGATCATGCCATTTATTTTAGTTTCCACTATTGCCACTATGTCTGGGTCTGCCTCACTAACTCTTTCTTTTATCTCTTCTGCTTTATTGGCTACCCCATCAGCATTGGTGTACCAAACCTTGAGACTCTTCTTGGAAATTCGGGTGTCAGAGTTCCCCCTTTCACCAGGGGTCTGGGGGGAACTGGGGGGTGTCTGGGGGGCAAGTGGGGGCTGTGGGGGTGAGTGGGGGGGTGCTAGGGGGGTGCCTGGGAGTGCCTGGTAGGCGAATGGGGTCTGGGCATCTAGGGGGGTAGGAAGGGCATAATGGGTCTGAAAGTTAGGGGTCTGAATAGCATAGGGGGGTTGAGAAATAGAGTGAGACTGAGAGTCAGATAGAGGTTGAGAGGTTGGGGGGGAGAGGGATACTGAGGGCGGAGAGCTGAGATGAGAATGGAGCATGGGTGCTGGGAGTGGAAGAGAGGGTATATTAGTTAGGGGGGAATCGGGGGTAGGTGGGGGTTTTGGGGTAGAAGAGGGGAAGAGTGTGTGTGTGTGTGTGTGTGTACTCACCTAGTTGTACTCACCTAGTTGTGCTTGCGGGGGTTGAGCTCTGGCTCTTTGGTCCCGCATCTCAACCGTAAATCAACATGTGTACAGATTCCTGAGCCTATTGGGCTCTATCATATCTACACTTGAAACTGTGTATGGAGTAAGCCTCCACCACATCACCTCCTAATGCATTCCATTTGTCAACCACTCTGACACTAAAAAAGTTCTTTCTAATATCTCTGTGGCTCGTTTGGGCACTCAGTTTCCACCTGTGTCCCCTAGTGCGTGTGCTCCTTGTGTTAAATAGTCTGTCTTTATCTACCCTATCAATTCCCTTGAGAATCTTGAATGTGGTGATCATGTCCCCCCTAACTCTTCTGTCTTCCAGCGAAGTGAAGTTTAATTCCCGTAGTCTCTCCTTGTAGCTCATACCTCTCAGCTCGGGTACTAGTCTGGTGGCAAATCTTTGAACCTTTTCCAGTTTAGTCTTATCCTTGACTAGATATGGACTCCATGCTGGGGCTGCATACTCCTGGATTGGCCTGACATATGTGGTATACAAAGTTCTGAAGGATTCTTTACACAAATTTCTGAATGCCGTTTGTATGTTGGCCAGCCTGGCATATGCCGATGATGTTATCCTCTTGGTATGGGCTGCAGGAGACAGGTCTGGCGTGATATCAACTCCCAAGTCTTTTTCTTTCTCTGACTCCAGAAGATTTTCCTCTCCCAGATGATACCTTGTATCTGGCGTCCTGCCCCCTACACCTATCTTCATTACATTACATTTGGTTGGGTTAAACTCTAACAACCATTTGTTTGACCATTCCTTCACCTTATCTAGGTCTTCTCTAAGCCTCAAACAGTACTCTTCTGTCTTAATCCTTCTCATAATTTTGGCATCGTCCGCAAACATTGAGAGAAATGAATCTATACCCTCCGGGAGATCATTTACATATATCAGAAACAAGATAGGACCGAGTACAGAGCCCTGTGGGACTCCACTGGTGACTTCACGCTAATCGGAGGTCTCACCCCTCACCGTAACTCTCTGCTTCCTATTGCTTAGGTACTCCCTTATCCACTGGAGCACCTTACCAGCTACACCTGCCTGTTCCTCCAGCTTATGTACCAGCCTCTTATGCGGTACTGTGTCAAAGGCTTTCCGACAATCCGAGAAAATGCAGTCCGCCCAGCCCTCTCTTTCTTGCTTAATCTGTGTCACCTGGTCGTAGAATTCTATTAAGCCAGTCAGGCAAGATTTACCCTCCCTGAACCCATGTTGGTGATTTGTCACGAAGTCCCTTCTCTCCAGATGTGCTAACAGGTTTTTTCTCACGATCTTCTCCATCACCTTGCATGGTATACAAGTCAAGGATACTGGCCTGTAGTTCAGTGCCTCTTGCTTGTCGCCCTTTTTGTATATTGGGACCACATTCGCCGTCTTCCATATTTCTGGTAGGTCTCCCGTCTCCAGTGACCTACTATACACTATGGAGAGTGGCAAGCAAAGTGCCTCTGCACACTCTTTCAGTACCGATGGCGAGATCCCGTCTGGACCAACAGCCTTTTTAACATCCAGATCCAGCAGGTGTCTCTTGACCTCCTCTCTCGTAATTTCGAATTCTTCCAAGGCCGCCTGGTTTACTTCCCTTTCTCCTAGCACAGTGACCTCACCTTGTTCTGTTGTGAAGACCTCTTGGAACCTCTTGTTGAGTTCATCACACACCTCTTTGTCATTCTCTGTATACCTGTCCTCGCCTGTTCTAAGTTTCACTACCTGTTCTTTCACTGTTGTTTTCCTTCTGATGTGACTGTGGAGTAGCTTTGGTTCGGTCTTGGGTTTGTTTGCTATATCATTTTCACAGCTTTTCTCTGCTTCTCTTCTCACCCTGACATACTCATTCCTGGTTCTCTGGTATCTCTCTCTGCTTTCTGGTGTTCTGTTATTCCGGAAGTTCCTCCACGCCCTTTTGTTCAGTTTCTTTGCTTCCATACATGCCCTATTATACCATGGATTCTTCTTTTGCTTCTCGGATTTTTCCTTTTGGACCGGGATGTATCTGCTTACTGCCTCCTGACAATTTTGGGTGACATAGTCCATCATATCTTGTACAGACTTAGCTCTGAGGACTGTGTCCCAAGGTATTCCCCTTAGGAAGCTTCTCATCTCCACATAATTTCCCTTTCGGTATGCCAGCCTTTTGTTTCCTAGTTCTTTTTCGGGGAGGGGGGAGGGGATAATTCCAGCTCTACCAGGTACTCAAAGTTCAATACACTGTAATCACTCATTCCCAAGAGTGCTTCCATCTTGACTTCCCTTATATCCCACTCATTTAGGGTAAATATCAGATCAAGCATTGCTGATTCATCCTCTCCTCTCATTCTTGTTGGATCCTTGATGTGCTGGCTTGGAAGTTTCTTGTTGCCACGTCCAGCAGCTTAGCTCTCAATGTTTCTGGTCCTCCATGCGGGTCTCTGTTCTCCCAATCTATCTTCCCATGGTTGAAGTCTCCCATGATTAGTAGTCCAGATCCATTTCTGCTAGCAACAGAAGCTGCTCTCTCTATTATGTTAATGGTGGCCATATTGTCTCTATCATATTCCTGTCTGGGTCTTCTGTCATTTGGTGGTGGATTATATATGACTACGACTATAATTTTTTGCCCTCCAGTTGTTATTGTTCCTATTATGTAGTCACTGAAACCTTCACATCCCTGAACAACCAACTCCTCAAAATCCCAGCCTTTTCTTACCAGCAGGGCTACACCACCACCACTACCTCTTCCTTCTCTCTCTTTCCTCATAACATAATAGTCCTGTGGGAACACTGCATTTGTTATTGTTTTCGTCAGCTTTGTTCCTGTGAGAGCTATTATGTCTGGGTTTTCCTCTAGTACCCATTCTCCAAGTTCATTTCCTTTATTTGTAATTCCATCTATGTTAGTGTACATTGCCTTAAGGCTCACTTTCTTCTGTCCCTTCTCAAATCTCCTCCTTGGTGAGTGTTCTGCTGGTGGAGGAAGCTGTGCCATGGGTGTGAGGATTTGTGAGGTGAATACCAGGGATGCAGAGGATATTGGGATGAGGGGTGGGGGGTCAAGTGAAGGGGGAGGGACAGGGAGGGTATGGGGTGAAAGGGGCGGGAGGACAGGAAGGAAAAGGGGGTTTTCTATGCAGAGGAGGGTGGTGGGGTTGCCCTCCCCGCAGGTGTTACTGGGTAGCTGGTTGTGGGTTCCCCCCCTCGCCTCTGGGGGTGATGTGTTGGGAGCTGTGGTTTCCTGGTTTTCCCCTGTGGGTGTGTGTGCGTGTGCGTGTGTGTGTGTGTGTGTGTGTGTGTGTGTGTGTGTGTGTGTGTGTGTGTGTGTGTGTGTGTGTGTGTGTGTGTGTGTGTGTGTGTGTGTGTGTGTGTGTGTGTGTGTGTGTGTGTGTGTACTCACCTATTTGTGCTTGCAGGGGTTGAGCTTTGGCTCTTTGGTCCCGCCTCTCAACTGTCAATCAACTGGTGTACAGATTCCTGAGCCTACTGGGCTCTATCATATCTATATTTGAAACTGTGTATGGAGTCAGCCTCCACCACATCACTGCCTAATGCATTCCATTTGTCAACTACTCTGACACTGAAAAAGTTCCTTCTAACGTCTCTGTGGCTCATGTGGGTACTCAGTTTCCACCTGTGTCCCCTTGTTCGCGTCCTACCAGTGTTGAATAGTTTATCCTTCTTTACCCGGTCGATTCCTCTGAGGATTTTGTAGGTTGTGATCATGTCTCCCCTTACTATTCTGTCTTCCAGTGTCGTAAGGTGCATTTCCCGCAGCCTTTCCTCGTAACTCCTGCTTCTTAGTTCTGGGACTAGTCTAGTGGCATACCTTTGAACTTTTTCCAGCTTCGTCTTGTGCTTGACACGGTACGGGCTCCATGCTGGGGCCGCATACTCCAGGACTGGTCTTACATATGTGGTGTACAAGATTCTGAATGATTCCTTACACAGGTTCCTGAACGCTGTTCTGATGTTAGCCAGCCTCGCATATGCCGCAGACGTTATTCTTTTTATGTGGGCTTCAGGAGACAGGTTTGGTGTGATATCAACTCCTAGATCTTTCTCTCTGCCCGTTTCATTAAGTACTTCATCTTGATTTGATTGTTGCCGCCGAAGGCGGCTAGTTTATTGTGCACCCCATACTCATCCTGTGAGCGGTAGCGCAAAAGCATTACAGAGGGCACAAAAGGTCTTTATCAGACCTCATCTTAGATTATTACATAAACAATTTCTTCAATCCTTCACACCTTATAGATACAATGTCAGCTAGTTACAGAGAAAGTGCTATTACAAGAGCTACATATTTACAGTAAGTCATCATACATTAATGGTAGGTCTTGTCGTTAATACATAATAGTTTGGCCAATGGGGATATTACAGAGTCATAGGGAAGCTTCTGTTTATTATTAGTCCTCACAATACACTACTTGTTTCTGAATCTCATATGTCGTTCATCTACTGGAAGCAAAATGTGGGTACAGTGCAAGGATTTCAGGTAATTTATCCATGGTAATAAGATAGGTTGCCATATCATACAGAGTGAGCTTAGATTTATCTCTAAAAGGCTCAATTTTACAACAATCCAAGATATAGTGTTCGAGTGTGTGTCCCTTCCTATGTCCACACACTTTACACTTTACTTCATCTAGATCCCTATACAAGCCGAACTGCCAGAGATACTTGTAGCCAAGTCTTATACGAGCTGTGACAACATCTGTTAGTCTACTGACTTTGTTACTTGCCCCATACACATGTTTTACTTCACACATTTCATTGTGATGAACAATGGACCTACTAGTTCCAGTTTGCACTGTTCTACTTTCTTCAAATCCATCTAGGAGTTCTCGTCTAATGACACTTTTAAGGGACCTATTTGATAACTCAAGATTCCATTCAATACTGTCTTTATTTACTGCAGCCTTAGCAAGGGCGTCAACTTTGTCATGTTCCTGCATGCCAATGTGAGAAAGAATCCACAACATTTTTATATTTACCCTCTTGCTAAGTATTCTTACATATCTACGTCTAGCTTCCAAGACAAGCACGTTATTACTTGATTGCAAACTGTTTATTGCTCGTAGTGAGGATAGGGAGTCAGAAATAATTAAGCTGTCTACTTCAGTGTTGTCAATAATTTCGAGTGCTACCAGTATCGCTACCAACTCGGCTTGCATTGTGGACGCCCAGTTACTAATTCGGATATTTCTTTGAATTGTGCTGCCATCGGGCTGATGAGCAATAACAGCACTTCCTGCCCTCCCTGTAGCTGTATTGAGTGATCCGTCAGTGTATATGGTCTGTGCAATGTTGTTTTCAGCTTGTATATTGTGAATGTGTTCTATGGTGCTTAATTTAGCGGCAAGCTGAGCATGAGGGTTGCTTGTGATTAGTTTCTTGGTGGGGTATGCAGGGGTCAGGATGTCAAAAAGTACTATCTGCCAGGGTGGAAGGAAGTGCTGTACTCTTTCATCTGTATATACATCGTGCAGTCCATCATTTTAATATGAGTGGCAGTTCTTTGAATCCATTTAGACTCGCTAGTTCCATTTCTTATGTGTTCTAACAGTGCAACTGACACAATGTTGTTTTTGTTATCACGCAGCAGCTTTAGTCCCATCATAAGATTAATTTCAAATATTCTATCTCGAATGCCAAGTATATTTAATTCTTTCCGCATGTTGAGAACTTTGGTAGTTATAGGACAGCTAAGTATAATTCTGTGTGCTTCATTTTGCATTTTTTCCAGTCTATCAATACTTTTGCCATTCTGCAGGACCAAAGCTGGTGCATGATAGTCTATCAGAGACCTTATATACGCTAAATACATCATTCTTGCTATTCTAATATTAACACCATATTTCGGGCTGTACCCCACTACAGTTCTGAGAGCCTTGAGTCTGTCTCTACATTGTTGATGTAACTTATTGAATGCAGTTGAGGTACAAGGAACAGAGACTCCAAGGTATTTGAAAGAAGAGACATAGTCTATTGGTATGTTGTCTATCTTAAGTTTTCGTGGTCCACTTTTGCGGTTGCCAATTTACTTCATCTCCTATTCTGTATCCTGTGTCTGGCCTCCTGTTTCCACTGCCTAGTTTCATTACTTTGCATTTACTCGGGTTGAACTTCAACAGCCATTTGTTGGACCATTCACTCAGTCTGTCTAGGTCATCTTGTAGCCTCCTACTATCGTCCTCAGTTTCAATCCTCCTCATAATTTTTGCATCATCGGCAAACATTGAGAGAAACGATTCTATACCTTCTGGGGGATCATTTACATATATCAGAAACAGTATAGGTCCAAGGACTGACCCCTGCGGGACTCCACTCGTAACGTCTCGCCAATCTGAGACCTCACCCCTCACACTGACTCGTTGTCTCCTGTTGCTTATGTACTCCTGTATCCAACGGAGTACCTTCCCTTTCACTCCAGCCTGCATCTCCAGCTTTTTCACTAGCCTCTTGTGTGGCACTGTATCAAAGGGTTTCTGACAATCCAAAAATATGCAGTCTGCCTACCCTTCTCTTTCTTGCCTTATTTTTGTTGCCTGGTTGTAGAATTCAAGTAACCCTGTGAGGCAGGACCTACCATCCCTGAATCCATGTTGGTGCTGTGTTACAAAGTTCTTTCGCTCCAGGTGCTCCACTAGCTTTCTTCGCACAATCTTCTTCATCAGCTTGCATGGTATGCAGGTTAGGGACACTGGCCTGTAATTCAGTGCCTCCTGTCTATCCCCTTTCTTGTATATCGGGACTACATTAGCTGCTTTCCAAATTTCTGTGTGTGTACTCACCTATATACTCACCTATATGTGCTTGCAGGATCGAGCATTGACTCTTGGATCCCGCCTTTCTAGCTATCGGTTGTTTACAGCAATGACTCCTGTCCCATTTCCCTATCATACCTATTTTTAAAAGTATGAATAGTATTTGCTTCCACAACCTGTTCCCCAAGTGCATTCCATTTTTCTACTACTCTCACGCTAAAAGAAAACTTCCTAACATCTCTGTGACTCATCTGAGTTTCCAGTTTCCACCCATGTCCCCTCGTTCTGTTATTATTACGTGTGAACATTTCATCTATTTCCACTTTGTCAATTCCCCTGAGTATTTTATATGTCCCTATCATATCTCCTCTCTCCCTTCTTTTCTCTAGTGTCGTAAGGTTCAGTTCCTTCAGCCGCTCTTCATATCCCATCCCTCGTAGCTCTGGGACAAGCCTCGTCGCAAACCTCTGAACCTTCTCCAGTTTCTTTATGTGTTTCTTCAGGTGGGGGCTCCATGATGGCGCGGCATACTCTAAGACGGGTCTCACGTAGGCAGTGTAAAGCGCCCTAAAAGCTTCCTCATTTAGGTTTCTGAATGAAGTTCTAATTTTCGCCAGTGTAGAGTACGCTGCTGTCGTTATCCTATTTATATGTGCCTCAGGAGTTAGATTAGGTGTCACATCCACTCCCAGGTCTCTTTCTCGAATCGTTACAGGTAGGCTGTTCCCCTTCATTGTGTACTGTCCCTTTGGTCTCCTGTCACCTGATCCCATTTCCATAACTTTACATTTACTGGTGTTAAACTCCAGTAGCCATTTCCCTGACCATCTCTGCAGCCTGTTTAAGTCCTCTTGGAGGATCCTACAATCCTCGTCTGTCACAACTCTTCTCATTAATTTTGCGTCATCTGCAAACATTGACATGTATGATTCCACTCCTGTAAACATATCATTTACGTAAATTAGAAAGAGGATTGGTCCCAGCACCGATCCTTGAGGTACTCCACTTGTTACTGTTCGCCAGTCCGACTTTTCGCCCCTTACCATTACCCTCTGGCTCCTTCCTGTTAGGTAGTTCTTCACCCATACTAGGGCCTTTCCGCTTACTCCTGCCTGCCTCTCAAGTTTGTATAGCAGTCTCATGTGCGGTACCGTATCAAAGGCCTTTTGGCAGTCAAGAAATATGCAGTCTGCCCAGCCTTCTCTGTCCTGCCTTATCCTTGTTACTTTATCATAGAATTCTAAAAGGTTTGTTAGGCATGATTTCCCTGTCCAGAACCCATGTTGGTGCTTGTTTACAAACCCAATGCTCTCCAGGTGCTCAACAAGTCTTAGCCTAATTATTCTTTCAAGAATTTTGCAGGGGATGCTTGTCAGTGATACGGGTCTGTAGTTAAGTGCCTCCTCCCTATCACCCTTTTTGAAAATCGGTACGACATTTGCCTCCTTCCAGCAACTGGGCAATTCTCCCGACATAAGTGACTCATTAAAGATCATTGCCAGAGGCACGCTGAGAGCCTGCGCTGCCTCTTTGAGTATCCACGGTGATACTTTGTCTGGTCCAACAGCTTTATTTGCATCCAGTGTTGTCAACTGTTTCATTACATCCTCTGCTGTCACCTCTATATCCGATAGTCTTTCATCTTGGGTAATCTCTTCTAACAATGGGAGCTGCTCAGGCTCGGTTGTGAACACTCCATGGAATTTTGCATTCAGTACCTCGCAGATTTCCTTGTCGCTTTCTGTATATGCCCCTTCTGTTTTCCTCAGTCTTGTCACTTGGTCATTTACCGACATCTTCCTTCTTATATGGCTATGTAGTAATTTTGGTTGCTTTTTCGCTTTGACTGCAATATCGTTCTCATAATTCCTTTCCGACACTCGTCTTATGTTAATGTAATCATTCCTAGCTCTGTTACATCTAATCCTGTTGTCCTCTGTCCTTTGTCTTCTGTACTTCCTCCACTCCCTCCTGCTTCTCACCTTTGCTTCCTGACACTGTCTATTAAACCATGGGTTATTATATTCCCTCCTGCTTTTTTCCTTTATTGTTGGAATAAATCTATCTTCAGCCTCCTTGCATTTCAATATGACTTGGTTCATCATACCTTGCACTGTTTTTCCTCTAAGTTCTTCCTCCCACTGCACTTCTCCCAGGTAGTCCCTTATCCTTCTGTAGTCCCCTTTTCTGTAATCAAGTCTCCTTTCCCGGACCTCTTGTCCTTTGGTCACAATTTTAAGCTCCATCATGTAGTCAAAGACTAGGACACAATGGTCACTAGCTCCTAGTGGTATTTCATGTTCCAACTGCTCGATGTCTTCTACATTCTGAGTGATAATGAGATCTAATAGGCTGGGCGTATCCCCTCCTCTTTCCCTAGTATCTTCTTTCACATGCTGTGTTAGGAAATTCCTGTCAATAACGTCTACCAGCTTCGCTCCCCAGGTCTCCTCCCCGCCATGGGGATTCCTCGTTTCCCAATTTATCTCTCCGTGATTTAGGTCCCCCATGACCAGCAGCTTCGCTCTCATTCTATGCGCTAAAGTTGCTGCCCTCTGCAGTTCATCCATACATGTCTTGTTGCTGTCCTCGTACTCCTGCCTGGGCCTTCTACTGTTTGGTGGGGGATTGTAGAGTATCAAGATTACAATCTTCTTCCCATCCACTGTCAGAGTTCCATGTATGAAGCTTGTGCTTTCATTGGTACCCGGATTTTCCAGCTCATCAAACTTCCATTTCCGCTTTATTAGTAGTGCCACTCCTCCTCCCTGTCTCTGTGTCCTTTCTTTTCTTATCACCTGGTACCCCTCTGGAAAGATTGCATCCGAGATCATGCCATTTATTTTAGTTTCCACTATTGCCACTATGTCTGGGTCTGCCTCACTAACTCTTTCTTTTATCTCTTCTGCTTTATTGGCTACCCCATCAGCATTGGTGTACCAAACCTTGAGACTCTTCTTGGAAACTCGGGTGTCAGAGTTCCCCCTTTCACCAGGGGTCTGGGGGGAACTGTGGGGTGTCTGGGGGGCAAGTGGGGGCTGTGGGGGTGAGTGGGGGGGTGCTAGGGGGGTGCCTGGGAGTGCCTGGTAGGCGAATGGGGTCTGGGCATCTAGGGGGGTAGGAAGGGCATAATGGGTCTGAAAGTTAGGGGTCTGAATAGCATAGGGGGGTTGAGAAATAGAGTGAGACTGAGAGTCAGATAGAGGTTGAGAGGTTGGGGGGAAGAGGGATACTGAGGGCGGAGAGCTGAGATGAGAATGGAGCATGGGTGCTGGGAGTGGAAGAGAGGGTATATTAGTTAGGGGGGAATCGGGGGTAGGTGGGGGTTTTGGGGTAGAAGAGGGGAAGAGGGAGATGGGGGAAGGTGTTAGGGGGTCACAAGGTGAGGGGGTTAAATGTGGGCTGGAGGTGCATAGGAGGGGTGAGGGTTGGGTGGGGTTTGGGGGTGAGTGGAAGAGGGGTGCAGTGGAAGCTGGGATGGAGCAGATGGAATTGAAGTCAATGGGGTAGAAGGGGCAGGGGAGTGGGAAGGGGTATTTGGGGAGGGGGGATGGGAAGGTGGGTTTGGGGAGGGCATGGCTTGACCCACTGGGGTCGCTGACAAGTGTGATGTAGCAGGGGCAGGGGAATCGTTGTGGAGGTGCAAATGTGGAAGGGACAGGGGGGTTGTGGGAGGCTGAGGCAGGGGGGATGTATAGGAGGGCTGAGTTGGGGAGGATGCGACCTGGGAGGTGACCTGGGAGGTGACCTGGGAGGTGCCCTGGGAGGTGACCTGGGATGTGACCTGGGAGGTGAGACTATTTCGGTGTCGTTGTTGCCATCTATTTTTGTGGGCTGTTTGCTCATCTTTCGTCATAAACCTCTCTATAAACACATTGTAATGGGTTTCACTTCCTCTGAGTAAATGCTTGCTCCTCATTATGTACTCCACTGCCTCCTCATTGGAGAATTGCACCAGAACAGGTCTATTCTTGGTACAATTGTAAGGTCCAACCCGTCGATTGATATCCACCTCGCGTTCTGCCATCTCTGCTCCAATACACCTCAATATCTCGTGCAATTCGTATTTTTCTGTTTCTATTCTCTCTTGTCTTGTTGGTGCCCTAGATTCGAATAATCCATGTATTATAATAGACCGTCTCCTCAGTAATTCATTGTCATGCTGGTAGCCTGTCCCCTGGGGATTCCCCATCCCAACCGCAGTCACTAACCCATCCCCCATTACTCCTCTATCCTTAGCCATGCTGCTAATCCTTCCTAATTCGTTTGTGATACGAGCACATTCCCTCTCCCAGTCCTCTCTTCCCTTCCTAATCTCTTCCTGAACATAGAGCATAAATTCTTGTTTCTGCCTCTCTACCGCATCCTGTATTTGCTGAAATACCTCACTTTTAATCCCCTGGATTAGATCCTCCAACCAATCACTCCTTCTCTCTACAAATTTCCCTATTAATTTGTCTATAAATCTGTCCTCCTCCTCATCCCTGCTGGTGATTGACCTTGAACCCCTTCTAGTCATTGCAGTAACAATCTAGCCAAAAAGGCGCTCCTCAATACCTTGCACAATCTGCCAACACAATAGGTGAGTGAATCTCCAATCGTCGTCCCACGTGGTGATAGAAGGGTTGCTGCGAGGTGAGGTCACGCGGTCAGAGGTCGGTGATGTCTGCTGCTTCCACACTGCACAGTATTTCCTCACTATTTTGAATTACGCTAATTAAACTGTTTTTCTTCACTACCTTATGGCTCTGGTCAAAACCCAAGGTTTTTTCATTCACTTGTACATTCACTTATAGTCTTTTTCACTTCGAAGTTGCCTGATTACCCCTCCCACTCCACGAGTGATCCAGGAGCTCCCAACCCACGTCCACCCAACACGATGGTCACAAGACAAGTGTGTGTGTGTGTGTGTGTGTGTGTGTGTGTGTGTGTGTGTGTGTGTGTGTGTGTGTGTGTGTGTGTGTGTGTGTGTGTGTGTGTGTGTGTGTGTGTGTGTGTGTGTGTGTGTGTGTGTGTGTGTGTGTGTGTGTGTGTGTGTGTGTGTGTGTGTGTGTGTGTGTATGTGTCACAAAAACACTGATACGAAAAGTGTAAAACACTGATTTTCCAAGTATGAGGAAAAAACACATGTGTAATATAAAGAATGCTAAGTGTATTTTCGGCTCAATTCGCCTTCATCTGAGCAAAATAGAATAAAGAAGGAAACTGTTGTTACTGTTTTTGTTTCAGATATAGCTACTCAGAACGAAAAGTCCATGTAGCACAGGCTATAGTGAGCTTTAATTGAGTTCGGTTATTAACGATAACCTTGATACTGTCATATTTGGGTCAATGCTTTTAAATGGAGATGGGGTTTCATCCTTTTCCCCTGTTTCTTTTTGTTTCTGTTTTAGCACACTGGTTTTAATCTTGTTTAATTAACATTATCTTGGTGGCGGATGTACATGCAGAATGTTCACTAGTTTGTCCCATTCTTCAACTGCTTTTCTAATCATTGTAGTTGCTGTGGAATTTAAATCTAATTCAGCTGTTGTCGTTTGATTAATGTTGAGTTTGATTCGCAGGGCTTCAGTTGCTTCACATTCCAGTAAGTAATGTAATAGTGGTGCCTCTGCATCTGTTCCACAGATGACACTTTTTAACTATTGGTTTTATTACCTCCCAGCAGCACTTGTAACAAAGTCTGAGTCTGTGTATGGCTACTGCAATGTCTCTGGATATCTTTTTGCCAGGCTTGAAAGAGTAGTACCCAGCGGCTTGTTTGTACTACATCACAGTGGATCTTCCTTCCGCTACTTTGGCTCTGTGGCTACTTTTGATAGCTTTGAGTATTTCTTGATTTCCTCCTTAATCTGTAAAAAAAAAAAAACTGGAGGAATTTTAACCTGTACAACAGGTAGAACAGTCGCAGTTTTTGCTAGTGAGTTTGCCTTTTCATTATTATCTATGCCAGTGTGACTTGGTGTCCAATTTATGGTGATTGACAGCCCTAGATTGTATGCTTATTTTCCTGTAAATGTAGATTTTTTTGTGATGAGTCGTATATTATTTCTGTGCTGGCTGGATAACAATGCCTGGAGCGAAGATTTAGAGTCGGTATGAATAATGACATCATGTAAATTATTCTCAATTGTATAATTTATGGCCTCCTTCAGAACATATAATTCTTTGCAATGTTGAACACCCCCTATTCATGCTCCAGTAAGCTTCATGGTTGTTATTGTAAACTGCTACACCAGCAGAACCTCTTTCTTGATCCATCTGTGAAGATGTGATTAGTTATAGGTTTTGAGATGGTTTCCATTTGTTGTTTTATGACTGCTTTGAGCCTAAGCGAGTCACATGCTGAGTTTTTAACTGGTAAGTAGGAAACTTGGTGGGCACACCTTATAACCGCCAGGGCAGGTCACTTGACCATCAAGAACAAAAGAATAAAGGAAAGTGCAGAAGGCCTTTATGATAAGATGAAACCTCGCCCCCTATCCTCCAACAGTGTGTTTAAATTATCTGACCGACCGTTTGATGAGATTTCTCGCTTGGTGCTTGAGAAAAATATTGATTTACTTAAATTAGAAGTACGTGAATGTTTTAAGGTGTTAAGCAGTTGTAAGTATTAATTTCTTCAAACTGTGCCTTCTGAATGGAACCGCCCGATGATGGATTACTGTTACACCGCTGTGAAACCTACCTGCAGGGACGAGAGTACAAAACTTGATTCAAAATTGAACAGGCTTATTCAGCAAAGTGATTGGAACAAACACGCCAACAATGAATTCTTCATTAATCTCTCTAATAAACAACTGGATAATGATTCGATGACTGCTCTTGGTTACTGTCTGAATTTTTCCATGTCGAGTATGGATGTGAATTATGTAAATATTACCAAAGGTTTTTGCAATCTGGAAAAATATAGTATGATTTCAGCTGATGACATTAATATTTGCAAGGGTACTGTGTACGGGTCTTTACTTAAGGGTACAGTTTCTAATTGTCCAGATAGGTTTATTCAAGCTTTCTAATCCTCAAAAAAAGATAACTGCACATCACAAAGACTGATAAGTCCATTGCCTTTGTCGTAGTGAATAAGGATGACTACGTCCCATAAATGAACCTGTTATTGGATGACAGAGATACTTACTTACCTGTTAATATTGACCCTATTGAAAAAGTTATTGCACATTTTTACAAAACTCTTAAAACCTTGCTCAAAATTGACAAGGAGTTGATTCCTTAGTTTTTAAGTTGTTCTCCTTCCCTACCATATCAATGTGGTCTTATTAAAACACACAAACCCAATAATCCAGGAAGACCTATTATTAGTTCTGTTAGATCTGTGGCATATAGTCTTTCTAAATGGCTTGTCCAAGTATTGTCCCCGGTAGTAGTTTCCATTTCCAACTCACACATAACCTACAACTTGGATTTATTTAACAAGTTGTTTGGCTTGAAATTAAATTTTGATCAATGTTTTAATTATCCTTAATCTCATACCTTGGCACGTTTTCTCCTGCCAACCTTCGTCACTCCCAGGACTTCATAGAAAGACTGAGCCTGCATCCCTCCTGTAAGATGCTTAGTATTGAAGTCGACTCTCTGTTTACTAATGTTCCTTTTGATGACGTTTTCTCTTTTCTTACTCACAAGGCGACTGAGGGCCTTCTTCATCCAACTGACGTTTTTCATCGAACTCATCATACTCTGTGTTGACTCTGACTCATTCTCTTTCAACGGTAAATACTTCTCCCAAACTTTCGGCGTCGCTATGGGTTCCCCTCTTTGCCCTGTTCTTGCAAATCTCTACATGGAATACTTTGAACCTTCTTCCCGCTATTGATACTCGTCCCTCTCTGGCTTCGTCATGTTGATGCCTTTTTTGCTTTACGGTCTCATGACCTTATTCTTTTCCAGATTTTCCTCTCCTCTTTTAACAATCTGGCTCCTTCCATCAATTTCGAAGTTGAATGGGATTCAAACTTCCTCCTTTCTTTTCTTGACGTTCATGTTTTCTTGATGTTCATGTCATGAACTTGGACACAGCTCTGTGTCCGTGTTTCTTTTGTATTTTCTACCGCAAACCCAAACGCAATTTCTTTCATCCTAAACCTGCTTCCAACACTATTAGCACTGTGCTCTGCCTTATCGTCATATCTGAACTCAAAACTCTTACTAATACCCTTCGTCCTCTTAACATAAAGCTCGCCATTCGACAAACTAACACTCGAATTAATCTAGTTCACACTTCTCCTTATGCTTCTACTGCTGCTGGTGACTACTCTATTTCCTATTGGTCTTGTCCTCTCCAATACTTTGGGGAAACTGGCCGTACTGTTTTATGACAGACTTAAGGAACACAAAACTAGTGTTAAAGTCTGCAGACACAATGTTCTCTTCTGTCATGTTAGGGATTCTAATCATCTTATTGATTGGTTTACTTCTAAAATAATCTTTCCTGCCTCTACTCATCACAGACACCGTCTTGTCGAATCGACTATGATACACAACCTACACAACATGGAGCTTAGTCCTGGCTTTGTTTATGTTGACTCTTCCCTTTCACAGTACATACTAAAATATTCTAAACTTTCTAACAAACGTGACCTAACATTATGCCTACCCATCCTTTTTGTCTCTTTCTGTTTTTGTTTTTTTTTTCGCTACCATTCTTACTAGTATTATCACACCCTTTATTACACCTATCCCTTCCGTTCCTTTCGTCTTACTCCTTCCTCTAAAATTTTCTCCTCCTCCCTCGTCTCTTACTTACGGGCTATTCATGCCAGTGCCTCCCATTGGGTGGCTTAATCTTCATCAAGCAACCAATCGTCTCTTACAATCGACTTGATTGTACGTTACAATCTAACTTGAACATTAGTCCGTCCAGGACGGACTAATGCTCAAGTTAGATTGGGACCGAAACGTTGTCGTTGTACGAGGGACCGAAACGTAGTCGTCTCTTCAGTTTCTAGTGTGTGGTTTGGTCAACATATGATAAATTATTCGTAGGCTTTCTGAAAACACTAAACTTGAGTGAAGAATCTTCCTTATGACTCAGGATATCCTGTAATTTATCAGTTTCATTTGAAGTGACTTAATCATTAAGTTTAGCTAAACATTCATCTGAATTTACATTTGAAGGCAAAATACACAAAATTTCTTCCACATATTTGAACCATGAAATGATTTGTACATGGAATTTTTCGAAAGGAAATTTGTAAAATTACTCCCGGAATCATTTTATGGTTTATGTTGATGATATTTTGAGTATTGGGCATTCAGATGAAAACGGGTAGGAATAATTTATTATAGAAAGTTGGAAAGGTAGAAGATGTGAAGATATGGAAAGGGAGAGGAGAGGATATATATACATACATATATATATATATATATATATATATATATATATATATATATATATATATATATATATGTATGTATATATATATATATATATATATATATATATATATATATATATATATATATATATATATATATATATATATATATATATATATATAAGATGTGAAGATATGGAAAGGGAGAGGAGAGGATATATATACATACATATATATATATATATATATATATATATATATATATATATATATATATATATATATATATATATATATATATATATATATATATATATGAACTGGGTTCTAGGCTCATTGAAACAACAAGGGACCCTAGAGCTGCCAGCTTTCTTTTCCAGCGCCTCAGCGTGGCGATACAGAGTGGAAATGCGCACTGCATCCAGGGTTCCTGCCCGCCATCTGAGGAGCTGGAGGAACTCGACAACCCATGATAAACATCTTTGTAACCTATATGTAACTCCTTTTTTGTAACAAAGTTCAAATAAAACAAATATATATGTGTACATACAAAAGAATGGGGGTGGTAGGAGAAGATAATATTATTGTTCAGTGAGAAACCACAAGGTCTCCTCTGAATACTTTTTATTTTCTTCTCCGAGGCTATGGGTCCCCACATTGGCACACGAGGTGGTACCCTCACAAATTTAAAAATATATATATATATATATATATATATATATATATATATATATATATATATATATATATATATATATATATATATATATATATAAGTGCCTCGCAAACGTCAAGATACAGCGATCTCTTCGATAGATACAGCGATAGCAGACGGCTTGACGTTTGCGAGGCACTACACATTAAGAAGTCAACACCAGCAATCAACAGCCAATTAATGCACAACTATATTCTACCCATCTCAAGACTCCGCTCCAATATAGAAGCATCAAGAAATATGGACCAATAGGCTTTCTACAATCACATCCATTCAATACCCATTGTTTCGTGTTCTGTCTTGTGTTGATGAATTTAATACCCTATTAATTACCACCTCACCCCATCCACCTCACTCAAATGTAGATATAAACAAATCGGAGATGTGTAATCGGACCAATAGGCTTTCTACAATCACTTCTATTCAATACCCATTGTTTCGTGTTCTGTCTTGTGTTGATGAAATTAATACCTTATTAAATACCACCTCACCCCATCCACCTCACTCAAATGTAGATATAAACAAATCGGAGATGTGTAAGTTCTATTCAGTTGTAAATGTTTAAACTAAAGTCTTTGAAAATGTAATAAATTTTACGAAACGCGCTCAAGTGTCGCGTCAGACTAGAAATAAAAATGAATTTTGGAGAATTGATTTTTGAATTACCACCAACAGTGAAAAGAAATGTACAAAAGATTGAGAAAATTCCTGTTAGAATTATTAATCTTACTTTTTCGGTCATATTTAATAATATATGTCTACAGGAAAGAAAGACTTTATATATATATAAAGATATATATATAAAGACACCTTACAAGCAGAACTTATTGCGGAAGGAGGAATGAATCGAGGCAATTACAGAAGCACCATACTGTCCCCCGAGCTCAAAGCGGCAGCTAAGAGCCTTCGTGACAACAAGGAGATAGTCGTCAGAAGAGGTGACAAGTCGCCAATATACGTCATTCTTAAAAAAGACGAATATCTGTCGAAAATGAACCTCATTCTCTCTGACCAAACTAAATTCCAAAGGGTAACATAGGACACTACAGCCGAATTCAAGGCAAAGGTCAACAAATTGATCGAAACTGTGAACGCCAAGAAATCCGGACTTCACCTGACAAAGATTATTGGGGAATATAAGCCTGGATACGCGTATGGAAATGTCAAGACACATAAACCTGGAAACCCACTTCGGCCAATCATTAGCCAGATACCCACACCCACGTACAGACTGGCGAAGCGATTTAACGGCTTGCTGACTCCTTATGTCCCTTGCACCTTCAGCCTGAAGTCTCCAAAGGAATTTGTTGACTTACTGCGGGGAACACGGGCCACAGGGATAAGAGCCTCGTTGGACGTAGAATCACTGTTTACCAACGTACCTGTGGATGAAACAATCGGGATGATAGTGGACAGAGTGTATCGTGATCCGGCATGTACTCCTCTTGACATACCAGAAAACATTCTAAGGATACTACTCCGAGCTTGTACTAAAGAGGCACCCTTCTTGAGCCCGGATGGGCACATGTATAAGCAAGGATATGGGGTCGCCATGGCTTCTTCCCTAGGTATCCTGTTTGTGAACTTCTACATGGGTACCATCGAACAAAAGGTCTTAGTCGACATGAACTTGAAACCGGCCATATACAGCAGGTATGCTGACGACATTTTTGCACAGGTACCTGATGTCAGACATCTGCAGGAGCTGAAGGAGGCATTTGAGCGGAATTCTGTGTTGTGTTTCACTTACGAGATGGAGAAGGATGGGAAGCTGCTCTTTCTAGATGTAACAGTCATGGAAAGGAGCGGAGGTTTCCACACTGCAGTCTACACTAAGGAAACAAACATAGGAATGTGCCTAAATGCCAACAGTGACTGCCCAGACAGGCACAAGAGGAGTGTCGTTAACGCTTATGTCGACCGTGCTCTCAGCCACAGCTCAGGATGGCAGCAAGTCGATGAAGAACTCTGTAGGGTAAGGCAGGTCCTAGTCAACAACGGCTTCTCCAATGGTTTCGTTGAAGACATCATAAGAAGGACGGTGAAACGCCATGCAACCTCTGAAGAGACAACTAACACAACACCTGTACCCCCTATTAGACTATTTTACAGGAACTTCTTTTCCACAGCTCATAAAATGGAGGAGAGGGTCCTGAAAGATATTGTTAGTAGAAACGTCATCCCTTCAGACAAAAATCAGAAGATACAATTGACGATCTACTATAAAACCAAGAAAACGGCCAACCTACTCATGAGAAACTCTCCAGACACAAAGCAAAACGCTTTAAAAGAGACCAATGTCGTCTATGCCTTCAAATGCCCACTTGGGGACTGTAAGCCTTAAAGAATTCCGTATATAGCCAAGACAACAACATCTCTTTTCAGGCGATGAACGATGCATAAGCAACAGGGCTCCATTAAGGAACATAAAATCTCTTCCCATAACCAGACCATCACCAGAGAAGTCTTAACAAAAAACACGGAAATCATCGATAGATACAGCGATAGCAGGTGGCTAGATATCTGTGAGGCACTACACATTAAGAAGTCGACACCAGCAATCAATAGCCAATTAATGCACAACTTTATTCTACCCACTTCAAGACTCCGCACCAATATAGAAGCATCAAAAAATATGGGCCAATAGGCCCTTTGCAGTTACTTCCATTCTTCACTTTAACTTACAAAATATTATACCCATTGTTTCGTGTTCTGTCTTGTGTTGAAAGTTTGTTTTTACCTCATCCAAAACTGTTGTAACATATCACCTCACCCAAATGCAGGTATATAAAATCGAAGATGTTTAAGCTCTGTTCAGTTATAGTTGTGTGTGTTTAAACTAAAGTCTTTGAAAATGTAATAAGTTTTACGAAACGCACTCAAGTGTCGCGTCAGAATAGAAATAAAAATGAATTTTGGAGAATTGATTTTTCAGTTACCATCATCAGTGAAGAAAAATGTAAGAAACATTGAGAACATTTGTGTTAGAATTATTAATCTTACTTTTTCGGTCATATTTAATAATATATGTCCACAGGAAAGACTGCTACCAAAATATACTAATATATATATATATTATTAAATATGACCGAAAAAGTAAGATTAATAATTCTAACACGAATTTTCTCAATCTTTCGTACATTTCGCTTCACTGTTGGAGGTAAATAAAAAATCAATTCTCCAAAATTCATTTTTATTTCTAGTCTGACGCGACACGGGCGCGTTTCGTAAAACTTATTACATTTTCAAAGACTTTAGTTCACAAATACACAACTGAATAGAACTTACGTATCTCCGATTTTATATCTACATTTGAGTGAGGTGGAAGGGGTGATGTGGCATTAACACAAGACAGAACAAAATGTGGTATTAATAGGGTATTAATTTCATCAACACAAGACAGAACAAGGGTATTAATAGGGTGTTAATTTCATCAACACAAGACAGAACACGAAACAATGGATATTGAATAGAAGTGTTTGTAGAAAGCCTATTGGTCCATATTTCTTGATGCTTCTATATTGGAGCGGAGTCTTGAGGTGGGTAGAATATAGTTGTGCAATAATTGGCTGTTGATTGCTGGTGTTGACTTCTTGATGTGTAGTGCCTCGCAAACGTCAAGCCGCCTGCTATCGCTGTATCTATCGATGATTTCTGTGTTGTTTACTAGGATTTCTCTGGCGATGGTTTGGTTGTGGGAAGAGATTATATGTTCCTTAATGGAGCCCTGTTACTTATGCATCGTTAAACGCCTAGAAAGAGATGTTGTTGTTTTTTTGCCTATATACTGGTTTTTTTGGAGCTTACAGTCCCCAAGTGGGCATTTGAAGGCATAGACGACGTTAGTCTCTTTTAAAGCGTTCTGTTTTGTGTCTGGAGAGTTTCTCATGAGTAGGCTGGCCGTTTTTCTGGTTTTATAGTAAATCGTCAGTTGTATCCTCTGATTTTTGTCTGTAGGGATAACGTTTCTATTAACAATATCTTTCAGGACCCTTTCCTCCGTTTTATGAGCTGTGGAAAAGAAGTTCCTGTAAAATAGTCTAATAGGGGGGTATAGGTGTTGTGTTAGTTGTCTCTTCAGAGGTTGCATGGCTTTTCACTTTCCTTCTTATGATGTCTTCGACGAAATGGTTTCGTCGAAGACATCATAAGAAGGAAAGTGAAAAGCCATGCAACCTCTGAAGAGACAACTAACACAACACCTATACCCCCTATTAGACTATTTTACAGGAACTTCTTTTCCACAGCTCATAAAACGGAGGAAAGGGTCCTGAAAGATATTGTTAATAGAAACGTTATCCCTACAGACAAAAATCAGAGGATACAACTGACGATTTACTATAAAACCAGAAAAACGGCCAGCCTACTCATGAGAAACTCTCCAGACACAAAACAGAACGCTTTAAAAGAGACTAACGTCGTCTATGCCTTCAAATGCCCACTTGGGGACTGTAAGCTCCAAAAAACCTATTATATAGGCAAGACAACAACATCTCTTTCTAGGCGTTTAACGATGCATAAGCAACAGGGCTCCATTAAGGAACATATAATCTCTTCCCACAACCAAACCATCGCCAGAGAAATCCTAGTAAACAACAAAGAAATCATCGATAGATACAGCGATAGCAGGCGGCTTGACGTTTGCGAGGCACTACACATCAAGAAGTCAACACCAGCAATCAACAGCCAATTATTGCACAACTATATTCTACCCACCTCAAGACTCCGCTCCAATATAGAAGCATCAAGAAATATGGACCAATAGGCTTTCTACAAACACTTCTATTCAATATCCATTGTTTCGTGTTCTGTCTTGTGTTGATGAAATTAACACCCTATTAATACCCTTGTTCTGTCTTGTGTTGATGAAATTAATACCCTATTAATACCACATTTTGTTCTGTCTTGTGTTAATGCCACATCACCCCTTCCACCTCACTCAAATGTAGATATAAAATCGGAGATACGTAAGTTCTATTCAGTTGTGTATTTGTGAACTAAAGTCTTTGAAAATGTAATAAGTTTTACGAAACGCGCCCGTGTCGCGTCAGACTAGAAATAAAAATGAATTTTGGAGAATTGATTTTTGATTTACCTCCAACAGTGAAGCGTAATGTACGAAAGATTGAGAAAATTCGTGTTAGAATTATTAATCTTACTTTTTCGGTCATATTTAATAATATATGTCTACAGGAAAGACTGCTACCAAAATATACTAATAATATATATATATATATATATATATATATATATATATATATATATATATATATATATATATATATATATATATATATATATATATACATATATATATATATATATATATATATATATATATATATTTATATATATATATATATATATATATATATATATATATATATATATATATATATATATATATATATATATATGTGTGTGTGTGTGTGTGTGTGTGTGTGTGTGTGTGTGTGTGTGTGTGTGTGTGTGTGTGTGTGTGTGTGTGTGTGTGTGTGTGTGTGTGTGTGTGTGTGTGTGTGTGTGTGTGTGAATATATACATTTATTTACTAAGGAAATAAGACAGTTACTCACACTGACTATTCGTGGGGACAACCATAAAGGTATCGGCTGAAGAAAAAGTCGTGTTCTTTGCCATGAAAAAGTTTCCCCACACTGACTCAACGAGGTGTACACTGGGTTCCCCACACCTAGCCACGTTACAGCC
Organism: Procambarus clarkii; assembly: GCF_040958095.1. Lineage (NCBI taxonomy): Eukaryota > Metazoa > Arthropoda > Malacostraca > Decapoda > Cambaridae > Procambarus > Procambarus clarkii. Next base: position 38,885,654 of record NC_091175.1, read on the forward strand.
ACACAACAACATCCACCACAACATGACAACATATCTCTGCTGCCCACACATTGCAAATCTGTGAATAAATAAATAACATATTTTAAAAGTAGTATTTATATATTTTTGTTGAGACTTTTTATCTCCTTTCTTAGTATGATCATAATTAACCAAAAGTTTAATTGCGATAATTCTTCATGCCAATGGTGTTTTGCGGCCAAATTATTAGGCAAATATTTAGATCTAAATAGCAAATATGATGTATCTCAAGCACATTAATAAACAGTACTAGGATCTGTCGATTGACGAACAGCTTGTGTTACTGCAACATGACCTTGAAACACTTACTCCACCAAGACCAGTTTCGTTTCCTAAAACGAAAGCTAAAGCTATCATAGAGCAAAGTTACTACAAAGAACTTGATTTTATTTTCGGGGAGGAGTATGTTTTTTCTTGTCAATGGTAAGACGTTCTCCGAAAAATATGTCAGCAAAAGAGGGGTTGAATTTTTTGGTTGTTAATATTTAGAAAATCGCAACTTTTCAACGACAATTTTCGTTTCCTAAATGTTTATCTCATTGAAGTTGGTGACAAACCTGTTATCAATTAATACAGAATTATTTTAATACACGGAGATTAATCACCCTAATGTGATATATCAATGAGAAAATTCGGAGGATCCGTGATGAGGATTCGAATTTATGCGTAGGGTATTCCCACGCACACGGTACAGACAACCAGGTCACGATATGGTCGAAAGCATTGCAACCTGGAGCTCTACTTAACGCACGAGGGTTTCCAGAAACTTCCATTGAAGCCGGACCAGGAATTTCGCACAATCCCCCCATGCACTTTGGCTCTGTCATGTAGAAATATTCTTCCTCTGATGCTCCACTTTCAAAACACAGAGAGAATTCACACTTCCGTGATGTATCAATGAGAAAATCCGAAGGAGCCGTGATGAGGATTCGAACCTATGCGGTGGATGTTCCCTGGCACATGCCCCAGACAGTAGAACTCAGTAGTTTGCTGAGTTGGTTGTTCAGTAGAACTCCAGGTTGCAATCCGTTTGACCATGTCGTGGCCTGGTTGTCTTGGGCATGTGCCTGGGAATTCCCCACATAGGTTCGAATCCCTGTCGTATCTCCTTCGGATTTTCTCATTATTTTTAATGTACATTAATAAGGACTTATTTATCAATATTTCACTTGATTGAAAATTCGAAACTTTCCTATATAACTGAAAGTATTAAATCATTAATATTAACTGCAATATGGATAATCCATATACTAAACATGGTTTCATATTCAAACATGATATCGTATTATATGTTAAAGCACAAAGTCTGACGTTAACCTACTTCTACTCTCACGCAACTGCATCATCGACACTACCTAATGACCACCAATTTGCAACTACAAAATTGTATACTAATTTTACTACGTCTAGCTTAACTACTTTTAAATTAATATACTAATTAGAGTTATTAACAATACAGGTACTATAAGACACTTACAACCACTTCGTCAAACCCCTTAGGAATATGTACTCACCTCCAGGAGGTCTGCCTGAGAGTGAGTGACAGGGGATGACGGTGGAAGAACTAAATCGATTGTGTATGAATGTGAAAGTTGTGCGCATATTGCTTATTTATGTGAAGTTGCCAGAGACGATCATCAGCTCTTGTGTCCTACATTTATCGCTTAACTAAATCTCTGAACGCTTGTTTTTTGTATCAACATCTGAACTCGTGAAAGGAATCGCCGTCCTTCAGTGCACTCTACAATATTTCACGATACTGATGTCAAGCTCATATAAGCCGCGTCTATTACCTGGCCTACCTCTGTGAGAGCGGATTGGTGAGATGTCGTTCTCTCATTTATTTACTTTTACCAAATCCTTCGAGTATTTCTTTTCCCACATTTTATTGTACGTTCAGTCGCCTCTCATCAATTGTAACATTCACTACCAGTTCTCACACCGTTTTTGTACTTTGTCCAAATTATATCCCATGAATTCAAGATTTCTCATATAGGTGCCTGCAAGGTGAGCATCATGTTTTGAGCAACAATTTTCAGTCGTCTACTGCAAGAGATCCCGATCTTTCCGTTACTTATTATACCAACTCCAGAAACTATTTATGAAGTTATTCTCAACATCCTAAAATTTCAGTTCAATTCACTTTGTCACTATTAAACGGAAAAAGTGTTTTTATCAATCCCAAGGGTCATCTGAGTTCTTGCCCATCACTCTTGTGATCATGTCTCATCTTGCCTACACATTGCGTGCCTGCGCGGTCTTCTTCCACACCTATTCTAAACCACCACACCGACTGAAGTTGTGGCGGCTGCAGGTGTGGCAGCCGCAAGTGTGGCGGCTGCAGGTGTGGTGGCTGCAGGTGTGCAGCCCGCCCTCCTAAGGTTTCCCAACTTCAAGACACTGTCGTACTAAAAGCGACCTTATCCTAACCTACTAGAGGACCCAAAACAGAAAACGGAACATTATCGCAAGCTGCTACCATTTTCTAGTTGGACAATTATTGACCTTAGGTAGAGTATGCGTCAAAATGCGACGTTCTATTAGAAGGACGGATTGGCTGGTGGGTGGGGGGTTAACATAGCGATGGGACAGCCACAACTGTGTATTGGTGGTGGTACACGGCAACGGCGAAAACATCTGCAACACAGTTCATGATTTATTTAAAAGTGTGCTAGTGTCAGTGCGTTGGCATGTGGCTAGGTCCCCCTTCAGTAGCAGACAAAGATAAATATTTTATGAGTCAGTTTAATGTCTTTTTAAATTTGTTTTGCATTTAGAGTAAAAACACGTATTTTGGTAATTTACTGTTCTATTAAGAAGTATATGTACTGCTTTAACATATCCTCACGAGGAATAGGACAAAATTCAGATATAATAAATTTGTTTGAAAATATACAGCAATCATAAACCTTATTCGTTACAAATTATACAAATCCAATAACGGTTGGACTAAACATATGTATAGTTGTGTCTAGCTTACAGCAAAACTGGTGTTTAGCTCGCTCAATCTAGCTTAATGTTTTTGACATAGAGTGAGAAACATTAGGTTACAATTAGAAAAAAGGAAATATATTGAAAATACAACGATTAGTTTTCCATTAGAGCGGCGAGACTGAAATTGGCACAATTTATATCAGAGTTGAGGTATTTATCTTAAGATAAATGATATGGTATTTTATGCTAAACTGAAAGAAGTTGATGTGATGTGTTTAAAGGAGTCATAGGTCCACAACTATCAAGACAGCTCCACCCACGATACCTGGGTATGTATCATACAAAAATATTATTGGAACCTGCTTACACTCATATGTTGAAAGTGGACTAATCTGTAAACTAATTAAAAACTACAGAAGTTATAGTACACATTATAAAATATTACAATTGCAAACTGCATATAGCCATTTGCTACAGTATAACATATATGCACGATAAAGTGTACTTAACGCAGACCTGCTGACGAAGGCTGCAGGTAATACAACTATGATATGTCTGGGGGATTTTACTGCTCGTCACACTGCTCTTCATGATGTTCTACGTAACAATAATGTAAGGTCCTTCTTGAAATACCTTAATGATTATAATATTACTGTGCATGGTTCAGACTAAACCCCATTTACTAGGAGGAAGGCTGGATTATGTGATTGGGTGCAGCCTAGTAGATAACAACATTAAAATTAGGCTCATCCCGGAACTAGTAAGTGATCATTCTGCAATATATTTTAAGTGCATTGAAAAGGATATTAGGTCTACTCCCTATCCTAGGGTTAAAAGTAACATTCCATACAATCTTAAATGTACACTCTAAGGTTTACATCCACAGGTGGTACACTGGGTATACACCTCTATCAGTTGGCCACTTTTACAATTATATTTTCAGTACCATTAAAGATTATTATAATACTTGGGTTAAATTAAGAAAAAAGAGCAATCGTTCTTCTCATGGACATTGAACCCTATTATTATTACAGAATGACCTTGAGAGCTTCAGCTGCTGGAAGTTACAAACAAAACAAAACAGCTAATAATTTTCTAGCATTTCTGAATGCCAAACATTGGCATTCAAAATTCAGAATAATTGAAAATATGACTTGCGAGTTTTTCGCGAATTTATGGTCAAATTAAGAAAATAAATTTGGAACAATTTCTACTATTTATCAAAAGAACTACAACTTTATTAGAAATATTGCACAAAATTAAAAAAAATCAAAGCCTTCAACTCTAGTTCAACATCAGCATACTCCCGCAGAATAAGAGAGAAATTTGTGAGACACGAGACCATTGAGCTAGGAGCATATCAGTATCTCACAAATTTCTCCCTTACCCCCAGATATACAGCAGGATTTGAATAATACCAAAATTAACAGATTTTAATATTGGAATAGCATGTTCCTCACAGGCTTTAACAGATCAGTTTGCAACAACCCATTTTGAATTGATAGGAACATTCGGTAAACAATCAAACTGCCTCTGGTGAGTATTGTGTAACTTATAACACATTAATAAAGATTACTAAATGATGTATCTAGCCACCTTTCACTTGACCTCGATCAAATGAGTCTTTCACAAGACTCATTTGATACCTTCACAAGGTGTCTTGTCAATGAAATGGGCAGTCTCATAATATCAACTCCTAAGCCTAACTCTAAAAAATTCAGACCCATTTCATTAACATCTGGCATGTATAAATTCTTGGATAGAATTGGTCTCAATCGTGTCATGTTTCAGGTTAAAGATAAATTGGCTCCAAACCTATATAGCTTTATGGCTAAGGATATTGCCTATATTCTGAAAACATATACACAAACATGTTTTCCTGAATATTTTGTACACTCTCAGGATAGGACACGGGTATCCTTTTTTAATCTTAAGTCAGAATCGATGTAGTCAACGGTGAAATAACATTTTAGCAATTTCCCGAATTTGGAATCAAAAGTAATTTTCCGACTTGGATAAAAAGCTACTAATCCGGCAGGTATGCAATAGTCCTAATTTAAAGGAATTAAAAATACAAAAACAGATGCATTTGAGCTAGGTACACACTAAGGTGATGTAATAACCCCTTTGCTCTCTAATATATTTATGGACAAACATATTCATAACATTCCTGTTCAACCTACAGAAACTGTTATATCGTATGCTGATGATATTTGTATCATGACTCACAGTAAAGCTAGACTACAAGCATTACGTGATACATTGCCTAGAAAAGAGAAGATTATTTTTTTTTATCTCCGTTGATAAAACCAGGGTTCTTGTTCCCCATTCTCTTTCTTCATCATGATAACTATACTATTAATGGAGTGCTCGTGAGTACGTGTGAGTCTAATAAACATCTTGAAATCGAGACTAATGATACAAATGTCATCAGCAACTTTCGTAAAAAACATCATGAGCGTCTTAAACCTCTCAAATCTCTTGAAACCAAAGGATTTGGCATTAACATAAAATATGCTCGTAACTTTTATTCTACCTTCAGGTGATCTGCTGTTGACTATTATGCCTTACATTTTATTATTTTTTCTCGTAGACAATTACAATTAAGGCCTAGTTGTAGTGTAAAACTATGAAATGCGTATCATCCTGGGTTGTCCTGGAACTGTCAGAATTGTTAACATGAGAAAGAAACTAAGACTGTCCTCTATTTAAGAGAGAATAGTTCTACTTAATACTAGGTTTTGTGCCAAAACTTTTGAAAAATAACGGTTCCCCCTGCACCTATTCTTATTAAACTGAGATCTATTCTTAACAACTCTGACTGTTACCTTAATCTTCAACAAAAATCTCCTTACAGTGATTGTTGCTCAGACAATAATCTTATGAAATTAAATGTCTCTCTTAAGCCTGATCAATTTGTTAGCAATAAGCCTTGGAAAGATGTGCATGTCTTTATACATATGCACCCATCAGCTTAAAGCAAATATGTAAAATTATGAGATGTATAACACTAGAAACTGTTAACAGTCATCTTTAAAATCTCAAGTCAGCGGATTTTTATGCCTTTTCTGATGGTTGTGTGCAATTGAACACTGGTAGAGCAAGTTGTGCACGTGCAGTATATAAAGCAAATGCCATGATCATGCCTAATATGCAGAGATTGAACGATTACACAAGCTCAACACAAACTGAGATTTTAGGTAATTATCTAGCGACTCAGTACCTTTAACCCAATGCGGGTGGAATGGTAATTCGTGACCCTGCACGTCAGTCTTCAAATAACCCATTAAAATGACTGTCTGACGTAGCTTGTAATATTAAATGGAATATGATTTTTGTCAATTAAAATAACTTTAGCATAACATATGTGTTGATCCCATTCCATGTTTCAGTTGCAAAACCTACTTTATTGATCTATTGGTAAATGAGGTTTGCAGGAAAGAAAACACAGACAACTTGCATTTGACTACCAATGAATTTGAACCATCTAATGCAAATATTAAAAACATACAAATTAAATGAGTACAACTGATTTATGAGTAACTAAGAAATGCCCTAAGACTTGAAATTTGCAGTATTAAAAGGGTAAATTTTTGTAATAATTGGGGTTTATAAAGTAAGCATTGGACTAGATGATGTGATGTAGTCGCCTTGGCTATACTGCAGGCACAGTTGGCAAGTTAGTGAGGCTGAGCCGCTACAAAAATATTCA
>NC_091175.1:38894817-39029817 GCF_040958095.1 Procambarus clarkii
TGAGTTACAGTGATAGCAAAATAAAATATGAATGCTGGAATATTGGCTTCGAGCTGCCACCTCCCTTAGTACACGAAAGCCAAGGCTTAGTCTACCAGCGAGAGATGTCAACTGCTTGGAGCACTGAGATATTCTGACGATATTAGCGCACTGCAGCCCAGACGTCAACTTGTGGCGTAGGCGGAGGGCAGGTGCGATGGGACACCAGCAAATCAGCGACAGGCAGGCAAAGGATGAGCAGTTTGCTGGTTACGGCGGTGGTAGGTAGCAGGTGTCACTGTGTGCTGGGTACGATTTGCTCTCTGGGCAAAACGTTTGGCAATACTTGGTGGCCGTATCTTCTATATTATCTTGTATATTGACGTACTGATGAAGGGAAGATCAGGCTCAATCTCTCTTGAAAGAGATTATCGTCACAACTCTCCCCCGAAGCCTGCGGTTCTGGAAGAAGTTACGTCTTCTTGGGGTGGAGTAATAGGTGGAGTTGCTTCTACTTCATAAACTCTGGAGAGGGCGTCGGCTATGATGTTGTCAGAACCCTTGATATAGCGGATCTCCAGGTTGAAATCTTGTAGATATAGAGCCCATCGTAGAAGACGCTGGTTAGTGAATTGGGCTTGATGTAAGAAGCGGAGAGGGTTGTGGTCTGAGAAGATGGTGGTAGACCTGGCACCTTATAGGTATGGAGCAAAGTGCTGGAGATTCAGGACGATGGATAGTAGCTCCTTTTCAATAGTGCTGTAGTTCCTCTGGTGGGGTTTCAATTTGTAGCTGTAGTAGCTGACAGGTAGAACCTCCTCGCCTCGTTGCTGCATCAGGACACCACCAACGCCGGTACCACTGGCGTCGACATGAAGGACGAAAGGCTTGGTGATATCTGGCGAGGCGAGAATGGGATTAGAACAGAGGAGGAATTTGAGTTGTTCGAAAGCAACGGTTTGCTGCATGGTCCAATTATACCGTTGCTTGGGACTGGTTAAAATGATTAAAGGCGTGGCGACTGTACTGAAATTTCTCACAAACCTATGGTAGTAGGAGGCAAGACCAAGGAAGCGCAGGAGCTGCTTATTGGTGGTAGGCTGTGGATAATGCTGGATGGCTTGAGTGTGTGAGTCTAACGGAGCTAGGCTGCCACTCCCAATTACATGACACAGATAACGCACTTTACCTTTGGCGAAGGTGGACTTGCCCAGGTTGATGGTGAGGCCGGCTGTCAGGAGCTTGGCGAACAGTCGTTGCAGCTGGAGCAGATGTTCGCTCCAGGTGTTGGATGCTACGATGATATCATCCAAATAGGCGTACGTGTTATCCAAGCCCTGGATGACGCGGTTGACAGCTCTCTGAAAGGTGGCCGGGGCATTACATAGTCCGAAAGGAAGGCGTTCATATCTGAAAAGTCCAAAGGGAGTGATAAAGGCAGATATTTCTTTGGCCCGCTCTGTTAAACACACTTGGTAATACCCCTTAAGCAAGTCCACTTGGGACAAGTACTGGGCATTACCAATGGCGTCAAGAATGTCATCTATCCTTGGCAAGGGGTATGCATCCTTGACAGTCACATTATTTAACTTACGGTAGTCAGTGCAAAGTCTCACCTTACCTTGGGGTTTTGGCACCAAGATACAGGGTGAGGCCCAGGGGGACTCACAAGGTGTAGCCAGTCCATGATCCAAAAGGTACTGCACCTCAGCACGCATGACTTCCTTTTTGCTAGGGCTGATTCGGTAGAAGGGTTGACGAATCGGCCGGGTGTCAGGGAGCAGTTGGATGTCTGTGCTGGGTAACATTATACTCTTGGGGGTCATCTCGGAACAACTCCTGATGTTCTTTGAAGATCTTGATGAGAGGTGCACTATGATTGTCCTGAAAATAGTTGGGAAGATCAGTAAAGATTTCCGAATTAGAAAGCGCTGACTCCTAGTCAGTGCTTTCAGGAGGAGAAGCAGGGAAGGTCTCACTGTGGATGTATGGCTCTTTAAAGGAAGAGTATAATGTCAAGACAGTGGGAGGAGTACCGTTATACAGCTTCAGGAGGTTGACGTGGCACAACTGGGTCTTCCGCCGCCTATCTGGAGTTTCTAGAACGTAGTTATGGTTGTTTCTGCACTCTTTGATGCGGTAGGGTCCTGAAAACCTGTTTTGTAAAGGCGAACCTGGGATAGGAAAATAAGCAAGTACGAAGTCTCCCGGCTTAAATTTTCTTACTTTGCTGGTCTGGTCGTAATGAGTCTTCATCCTCTCCTGTGCTTTCAATAGATTATCTTGGGCAAAACTGCGGACTCTCTCTAGAATGTGTTGTAGGTTTTGAAGAAACTGGGGCACATTCTGATGCTCACTGAAGGTGGCATCACGTAGAGAGTCTTTGAAAGCCTTGAGGGGAGTACGGCACTTACGTCCGTAGAGCATCTCATAAGGAGATACTCCTAGGGACTCATTGGGAAGACATCTGTATATGCACATTATAAGATCGATTTGCTTATCCCAATCCTTAGAGGTTTCATTGCAAAACTTCTTCAGGAGTGCTTTAATAGTCTGATGACTACGCTCAAGAGAACCCTGTGAAGCAGGATGATAGGGGCTGGACAATACCTGTTTGATGTTGAACTCCTCCAGTGTCCTCTTGAAGAGATCACTGGTGAAGTTGGTGCCACAGTCGCTCTGAACCTCCCTGGGAAATCCATACTGGGTGAAGATCTTCAATAAGTGTTTCACAACCGTAGCAGCCGTAATGTTCTTCACTGGAACTGCTATGGGGAATCTGGTGGTAGGACACAGGATGGTTAAGATATAGGCGTTACCTGAACTGGTCCGAGGTAAAGGACCAACACAGTCTATAATAAGTCTGTGGAAAGGTTCCGCAGGCACCTGTATGGGAATCAGTGGCGCTCTGGGAATAGAGATGTTCGGTTTACCTGCCATCTGACATGTATGACACTGTTTGACGTACTGTTTGACGCTGTTTACCATACCTGGCCAGTAGTAGTCTTGACGGATTCCATGGTAAGTCTTGTTAAATCCGTAGTGGGAGAGTGCTCCGTGGGCCAGGTGTAGAATAGTGGGCCGCAGGCTGGCAGGAATCACTAGTTGTTCGATGTTGGCCCAATCGTCCTCCTCCTTCAGTTTACTGGGTCTATATCTGCGGTAGAGCAACTCGTTCTCTAGGAAGAACCCAGGAATACTGTCGGGTTGAGTCTCAGCCTGGAAAAATAATGGTGTCAAGGTAAGATCTTCCCTCTGTAACTTACGGAACTCCAACTTGGTCAGATTCGGGGGTAGTTTCTGAGGGTCTTGAGGGACAGCGGTAGCAGTAGAGTCAGCTGGCTGTGGTCGTGCGGCTTGTGCACGGGTGGTCACTAAAACCGCAGGAGAAACTTCATCACTCTCTTGAACCTTTGCTGGAACATACTCAAAAATAGGATTATCCATCACAGAGGAACACACCTGGGGTTTGTCCATGACGATCAGGTTGGTCGGTTGCAGGTCTTCTGCCAAGTCGTTGCCCAGGAGAAGTTGCACTCCAGGCATGGGAAAAGGCTTTTCCCTGATGGCGACTTGGACTTCTCCGTTCACGAAGGGACAATCCAGGTGGACTCTGGCGAGAGGATAAGGAGTGGTAGCAGTGAGGTCAGTGATGAAGACAGTTTCTCCGGTGTAGGCGATGTTGGGCACAGCCGACTTCAAAATAATCGATTGAAGAGCCGCTGTGTCCCTCAAGATCTTCAATTTGAAACGTCACTCCGGATTTGAACCGTTGGCAGAGACAGTTCCAGTATACAGGTGTTTACTGAGAAGAGAAAGATCATTAACATGAACACCAACATTCATCACAGGCTTACCAGACTTAGGAGGAGTTGGTTTGGGTTTTGGCGATTCGGTGGTTCCTTTGTATTGAGACTTACCACATTTATCTATGGTATGTCCATAGAGTCTACAATACTTACAGTACAATTGCGAGCCAGCTTGATCGGTACTCACTTTCTCGTAACTGTACCACGACTTCTTACTGGAAGATGATTCTGGTGTCAGCCGGTGGATGAGGCTGTAAGTGTCAGCCGACTTAGCACACTTTAGGTAGTCGGTTTCTTCTTTATCTGCTAAATATAGACGGACAGGAGGCGGCACACGCCTCAAGAATTCTTCAACTAGCATGAGGTTGACGAGTTCTGCAAAGGTAGAGACATGTGCTGCTTCCAGCCATTTCATAAAATATCTCCTTTTGGTATTAGCAAACTCGAGAAAGGTAGTGGTACTTGCCTTCAGGTGGTCACGGAATTTCCTTCGATAACTTTCGGTGGAGAGAAGGTAGGCGTCCAACACTGCTTGTTTTAGAGTCTGGTAGTCATTCTCAGACGCCAAAGTACTGAGTGTAACTGCAGCTCTACCTGTAAGATGTACTCTGAGAAGGGTGGCCCATTGGTCGGCAGGCCAACTAAGTTGATTAGCAAGGGTTTCAAAGGTGGTGAAAAACACATCAACTTCTGTCTCTACGAATGGTGGCATTAATTTACTTGCATGTGATATATTGAAACTGATGGGAAGATTGGCGGTAGCTTGCTGACGTTGAGCGAGGTGTGAAGTTTCCAACGCGAATTCTTGTTTACGACATTCCATAGTCGGGGTTGCTTGTTGTCTGTCATGTTCGTGTTGCATCTCCAATTGGCGTTGTTTTGTTTCACGCTGTACTCGTTCCCGCTCACGGAGTATTGCAACCTCACGTTCCTGGAGGGCGATTTCACGTTCTTGTTCTTCTTTCCTCAAGGCAGCTTCACGTTCCTTGAGGGCGATTTCTTCCTTCCTCAAGGCAGCTTCTCGTTCTTGTTCTTCCTTTCGTATGGCAGCTGCTCGTTCTTGTTGCTCGAGGGCTTCTCTTTGCATGGCAGATGCTTCCCTTTGCTGCTCGCGTTCAATCTTGGCCAGCTCTACTCTAAGTTTCGTCGTGTCCAAATCAGTTTTATCTGCTGGATCTGCACGGAAAGCTTGGAGACGAAACATGGTGAAATTAGCAAATAAATGCACAACGAATATACTGTTGTGATATGGTGAATGTCAGAAACAGGACAACGTGGCAACTGGTACCTATCCTGTGGAATCTTTAACAATTAATGTCAATTACAAGATGATAAATGATTATTAAATCAAGGTCGCAGGAAATCTTGTGCCCGGTACTCATGTAAGAGGATAAGGGCAAGAAAATCCTACTAAACAAGCGAAACTGAGTTTCTAAAACAAATGAAACAGTTAATTGCCTCAAAAGTAAAATTGGTAGTCCAAGAATGTAGGCATACCTTGCCGAGTCTCTATAGGACATAAGCAAGTTTTCCCACTGAAATTAATATGATACTTACAGAATTAGCGAACTTTTGTGCTCTGAAAAAGAAAGCTAATTCCCTACCAATGTAAATATCATCATCTCTGACCGACGTGTAGGGGTGCGAGGTGTCAACTGGTGACGAGAACTGCTGCTGAGGTCCCAATTCAGCAACTAAAGTTCGTGCTAGAGGAACTATGGCCCTCTTTATCCTCCTACTGTCAGATTGCAGAAGATTAGGTGCACTTGACCCGGGGGCAGACCACAGTACCAGGGTACCAATATGAAGATCTGTCGAAAATATGAGAAATATCCTAGGGACAAAAGATGGTAAACACGAGTAATAACACGGAGGGAGAGATGACCAATTAAGAGAATGACTGAGGCCTACAGTCACCACGTAATCCAAAGTTGTCTCACCTTCACCATATGCTACTCTCGGAATGCACAATACACACAGCACCAATAAAATTGAAAATAGGAAAAAGCTACGTTACTAAAGCCAAATACGCTTACCATAAATTCACTACTTGGCACCAGTACCTGAGTGAAGCTCCTAGGGCAGGCCCCCACTTTAATGTGACGGTAAAGCGTTGGTGTTCGGCTGTTTTAAAAGCTAGGGGCAGGGCCTCGTCACATAATAGAAAAAAAAGAGAAAAGCTGGAGCTTTCGTCTGTGGCAAGGTAATGGGAAGACACACAAAACACAAGTAAATTTAACAATGAAATTTTAATTACTCTAAAAAAACAAGACATGAATAAAGTTAAGCACATAAAAATATAAAAGACAAGTCAACAAACAAAATAATATGAATAATCACTGGCAAATGAAAAGTTACGTTAAGACAAGTGAGTTACAGTGATAGCAAAATAAAATATGAATGCTGGAATATTGGCTTCGAGCTGCCACCTCCCTTAGTACACGAAAGCCAAGGCTTAGTCTACCAGCGAGAGATGTCAACTGCTTGGAGCACTGAGATATTCTGACGATATTAGCGCACTGCAGCCCAGACGTCAACTTGTGGCGGAGGCGGAGAGCAGGTGCGACGGGACACCAGCCAATCAGCGACAGGCAGGCAAAGGATGAGCAGTTTGCTGGTTACGGCGGTGGTAGGTAGCAGGTGTCAATGTGTGCTGGGTACGATTTGCTCTCTGGGCAAAACGTTTGGCGATACTTGGTGGCCGTATCTTCTATATTATCTTGTATATTGACGTACTGATGAAGGGAAGAGCAGGCTCAATCTCTCTTGAAAGAGATTATCGTCACAATATATATATATATATATATATATTATGACGGGAAAGTGTAGGAGTGTAGATGTTCGGCAGTCCTCCTAATGGCTGGTGTCAATGCCTAGTCACACTTACAAAAAAAAGATAGACTGCTTGGCTGTTTGCCTGTGGTAAAGTAAGGGAAGACACGCAAAACACGTAGTATGAACAATGAAACTTTAATTAATATAGAAAACAAATTAAAAGCAAAGACAATCTCTTGGCTATGTACAGTGCAAACAAACAAGTCAAAAACATATAACATAAATGAAGAATAGGGATGACGTTACTCTACAATATAAAGACAAAATGATTAAACAGGTACTGAGAATATAGCACTAGCTGAGAAACATCCACCTGATAGCATATATCAGTTAGTTGTTGACGGCTTGAGAGCACAAGGATATTCTGACTTCAATGGCTGGTTCAAGCCCAGACATCGACTTGTAGAGGGCGCTGAGGTGCAGAGGTGCAGGTGTGCAGTCGGCGAGTCACCAATCAGAAGCAGGCAAGCTGGGAATGGTAGTTTGCTGGTTGATGACGGAGCCAGCAAGGAGGGAGTGTGGAGTAGGGGGGAGTCTTGGGTACCTTTGCCTCCTGGTCAAAACGTTTTGTGCTACTGGTAGACGTATCTTGAAGGTAGAATCTTATTGTTGTATAATTTACGTAACTTTATGTAGAAAAGAACAGGCTCAATCTCTCTTGAAAGAGATTATCGTCACAACTCTCCCCCGAAGCCTGCTCTAATGGGTGAAGTTACGTCTTCAGGTGGTAGAGTGGTAGGTGGAGCTGCCTCTACCTCATAGACTCTGGAGAGGGCGTCTGCTATGATGTTGTCAGAACCCTTGATGTAGAAGATCTCCAGGTTGAAATTCTGCAGATACAAAGCCCATCGTAGAAGCCGTTGATTGTTGACTTGGGCTTTCTGCAGGAAGCATAGGGGATTGTGGTCCGAGTAGATGGTTGTAGACCGAGCACTTTGTAGGTACGATTCAAAGTGCTGTAAGTTCAGGACAATGAAGAGTAGTTCCTTTTCGATAGTGCTGTAGTTCTTCTGGTGAGGTTTTAACTTGTAGCTGTAGTAGCTAACAGAACCTCCTCGCCTCGTTGTTGCATCAGGACGCCCCCGATGCCGGTACCACTGGCGTCGACATCTTTTTTTATTTTTTTTTTATTTTTACATGCAAAGCATGCAATTTAAATACAATAAAAACAATACAGAATACATAACAAAAGAAAACAATAGACCACCGGCCAGAAGGGTCGACAGCATAGCACAAAAAAACACATACACGAGAAAAGCATGGAAAAATACAGCATACATCAAAGCACAAAACATAATACAATGGCAAACAAGCAATCACAGTAACATCACAAAACAAAACCTCCAGAAAAACAAAACATACATCAAGAGGCATAACAGGAAACAGAACAGGACAAACACAATACATTCCAAACAAAACATAAAGAAACACGTACAACAGGTAAAGCAATATAAAAACACCAGGTCAAACGCACAGCACAAACAATACAGGAATACAAAACACACACCAAGCCATCCGCCCCGTAAACAAAGGGCGAGGCCAAAATAAACAATAATAATAAACAAGCAAAACACGCACACCTGAAAACAAAACAGGCACAAACACAACAACATACATGCACTGGCCTGAAGGACCGAGAATAAAACAACAGAGTACATCAAGAAGCATAACAAGACACTTCAGCACAAAACAAATCAATACAAATTTATACAAAGACACTAAACACCGGCCTGAAGGGCCGACAACAAAAACAAGAATGAACAGAAACATAATGAAGCAAGAAAAAAAAAACAATACCGGAAATATAAGAAATACAACAAAACAACGGTCATGAGAACAAACATAACACCGGCCTGAAGAGCACACAATAGGTACAACACATTGCAAACAAACCACAGGTCCAAGCACACACCAAACACACAGCAAGCACACAGACTACTCAAATTTCTCATACTTATCCGGCCACTCCGCCGCCGGGAATCGAATACAATACGCCTCCCAAAGTAACATGACGTCCTCTGTAACAGGTTCATTATGAACCGTACGAGGATCAGGCATTAACTGCGGCACACCCACAATAAAACACTGAGCTCGTCGAATCCAGATGGAAGAAGGGCACCACGGAACAGGAAGCACACGGTCAACAATTTCAAACCGCAAAGGATGCTCATCATCATGCGCCACTCTGGAGGCCAAGACGAGAGGGAGAGGCTCGTTCCCACGAGGCCGAGCAATGGGCAGTGCACTGGGAGCCTCCTCGGCTGCCTCACAGGGCCCCGCATCAACCAGCTAACGTTGTACCTGCTGGGACCCCCCACGCTTGGCATCCTTCTTCAGCACCAGCTTGATGCCTCGGCTCGCACCAGAACCCTCAACACCCACGTCTGCAGGAGCAACCACCTCCCACTGCGGAGAACCTTCTGCAGGAGAAAGAACAGGAGGTAAATCAGACGCACAACCATCGTCAACAGCAGACACATGGACATCAGCCACCACCAACGACGTAGAGCGCGAAGCACCCGGAATCGCCACATCATCGCCCGAAGCTCCACCTGCGTCGTAGTCCTCCACATCAGCCCAAGCAGTAGAAGAACGCCTGGAACGCTTGGGCACTGGCCGCACATCCTCACAGCCGGAGGCGGACCCAGAACCACAGGCCTCGCGAACCGACGCCCGTCGCTGTACGGCAGCAGCCTCAACCACATGGAGAACCGGGCCGCACACAACAGGACGCTCCGCAGCCCCCCCAACTCCCAGCACAGCCGTAACACCTGGCGAGGGTGCAGGACCAGGCGCAGCAGCAGGAGACGAGGAAGACGAAGACGACTCGCAGAGACCATCCGGAAGACCCTCGGGAGCAACTAGCACAGCGAAGTGACCAGCGACAGGAGACACCGGAACACTCGGCGGAGGGACAACAACCACCGGGGGCATGTCGGGTGACGCAGGGGGGGCCGCATCAGCAGCGACTGGGACCTGCCCCTCTTCATCTCCGGAATCCACGCCCTGAGGGAGCGGCGGGAAATCCTCTTCCCGTAACAAGTTAATAGGTGCAGCAGGGGCCTCAGAGCACCCGGCAGCCTGATGCCCTAACTGGCCACACCGGAAACAAGTACGGGGCTGCCGGGCATAATACACCCGAACGTAGTAACCCAGCAGCCGGACAGAAGATGGGATATCCGACTGCAGGCGCATACCTAAGGTACGGACGTTCGTCTGCTTTCCAGCATACATCCCCGAGGAAAGCGTGTTCACCCGCACACTGATGACAGCACCATACCTCCCGAAGAAGCGCCGGTGAAGGTCTTCAGGGAACTCCAGGGGCGCACCGTGTACACTGACATAAGTCAGGGCACCACTTCGGTCCGAGACCGCAACAGAGCCGGTGCCATCCGGCAACTGCAACGAACGCCCTTCGTACCGACAGAGGAAGTCCCGATACTCCTCCTCCTGCACGAACATGATAATCACCCGGTGGGCCGTAACAAGCTCAACTCCATATACAGCCTCCACCGGGACACGAAGCATGTCGCACATCACCAACTCAATGGCTGGATAACCAGCCATTGCACGAGAACTCTAGTCCCACGGAATTCACCGGCAAAACAGGAGGAATTGCAAGGCCCCCCATGTCAAAACTGCCACGTCAGCACGCAGGCAACAACACTGGGAGGGCAGTGACGCCCTCACCACCTGGCGACCAAACGGCAAACAACTCCAACAGCCACAGAGGGTCGGTAAACGTCCTCACTCCACGGCCGTTAGCAGTAGACTCCACTGGCGTCGACATGGAGGATGACAGGCTTTGTGATATCTGGCGAGGCGAGAATAGGGTTAGAACAGAGCTTGGATTTATGTTGTTCAAAAGCAATGGTTTGCTGAATGGTCCAATGATACCGTTGCTTGGGGCTGGTTAAAGTGATCAATGGTGTCGCCACCGTACTAAATTTCTTCACAAACCTACGGTAGTAGGAGGCAAGACCAAGGAAGCGCAGGAGCTGCTTCCTGGTGGTAGGCTGTGGGTAATGCTGGATGGCTTGGGTATGTATGTTTAACGGAGCTATGCTGCCACTCCCTATCTCATGACCAAGATAACGCACTTTACCATTGGCAAAGGTGGACTTGCCACTTGGTTGATGGTGAGGCCGGCTGTCAGGAGCTTAGCAAACAATCGTTGCAGCTGGAGCAGATGTTCGCTCCAGGTGTTAGTTGCCACAACGATATCATCCAAGTAGGCGTAGGTGTTATCTAAGCCCTGGATGACGCGGTTGACAGCTTGCTGGAAGGTGGCCGGGCCATTACATAGTCCAAATGGAAGGCGTTCGTATCTGTAAAGTCCAAAAGGAGTGGTAAAGGCAGATATTTCCTTAGCTCACTCTGTCAAACATACTTGGTAGTATCCCTTGAGTAAGTCTAGCTTCGATAGATACCGAGCATTACCAATGGCGTCAAGGATGTCAACTATCCTAGGTAATGGATAAGCATCCTTGATAGTCACACGATTCAATTTCCGGTAATCGGTACACAGCCACACTTTACCGTGCGGTTTCGGCACCAAGATGCAGGGTGAGGCCCAAGGGGACTCACAAGGGGTGGCCAGCCCATGATCCAGGAGGTACTGTACTTCAGCACGCATAACCTCCTTTTTGCTCGGGCTGATTTGGAAGAAAGGTTGACGAATCGGCCGGGTGTCAGGGAGTAGCTGGATGTCGTGCTGAACCACATTACACTCCTGTGGATCAACGCTGAACAACTTCTGATGTTCCTTGAAGATTCTGATGAGAGGAGCACTATTACTGTCCTGTAAATAGGTATGAAGATCAGTAAGGATTTCCGAGTTGGAAGGCACTGACTCTATGTTAGTGCTTTCGGGAGGAGAAGCAGGGAAGGTCTCACTGTGGAGGTATGGACCTTTAAATGTGGATAATGATACGAATACAGTGGGGGAGTACCTTGATACTGCTTCAGGAGGTTGGCGTTGCACAACTGGGTCTTCCTGTGGAATTTTATATTTAACAACTAAAGTTAATTTTAGTATGGTAAATTATTAGTCAATCAAAAGCACAGGAAATCTTGTACCTGGTACTCAATGTAAGAGAATAAGGGCAGGAAAATCCTACTAAATAAATGAAACTGATAGTTTCTAAAACAAATAAAACATTTAATTGTTTCAAAAGTGAATAAGGTAGTCCAAGAATGTAGGCATACCTTGCCGAGTCTCTATAGGACAGAAGCAAGGGTTTTCCCACTAAAAATATGATACAGAATTAGCGAACTTTGTGCTCTGAAAAAAGAAAGCTAATTCCCTACCTAAGTAAATATCATCATCTCTGACCGACGTGTAGGGGTGCGAGTGTCAACTGGTGACGAGAACTGCTGTTGAGGTCCCATCTCAGCAACGTAGTCCGTGCTAAAAGAACTATGGCCCTCTTTATCCTCCTTCGGTCGGATTTCAGAAGATAGGGTGCTTTGACTCAGAGACAAACCAAATTACCAGGGTACCCAAAATGATGATCTGTCTGAGATTGAGAAATATCCTAGGGACACAAGGTGGAAAACACGAGTAATAACACGGAGGGAGGGATGACCAATTAAGAGAATGACTGCGGCCTCCAGTCACCACGTAATCCAAAGTTCTCCAACACTCACCATATGCTACTCTCGGAATGCACAATACACACAGCACCATATAAATATTAAAAATAATGAAAATATTGAAAAGCAACTGTATCAAAGCCAAGTACACTTACCACAAATTGATGTTCTGGTACTAGTACCTAAGTGAAGCTCCTAGGACAGGCCCCCATTAAATGTGACGGGAAAGTGTAAGAGTGTAGATGTTCGGCAGTCCTCCTAATGGCTGGTGTCAATGCCTAGTCACACTTACAAAAAAAAGATAGACTGCTTGGCTGTTTGTCTGTGGTAAAGTAAGGGAAGACACGCAAAACACATAGTATGAACAATGAAACTTTAATTAATATAGAAAACAAATTAAAAACAAAGACAATCTCTTGGCTATGTACAGTGCAAACAAACAAGTCAAAAACATATAACATAAATGAAGAATAGGGATGACGTTACTCTACAATATAAAGACAAAGTGATTAAACAGGTGCTGAGTATATAGCGCTAGCTGAGAAACATCCACCTGATAGCGTATATCAGTTAGTTGTTCATGGCTTGAGAGCACAAGGATATTCTGACTACAATGGCTGGTTCTAGCCCAGACATCGACTTGTAGATGGCGCTGAGGTGCAGAGGTGCATGTGTGCAGTCGGCGAGTCACCAATCAGAAGCAGGCAAGCTGGGAATGGTAGTTTGCTGGTTGATGACGGAGCCGGCATGGAGGGAGTGTGGAGTAGGGGGGAGTCTTGGGTACGTTTGCCTCCTGGTCAAAACGTTTTGTGCTACTGGTAGACGTATCTTGAAGGTAGAATCTTATTGTTGTATAATATACATAAGTTTATGTAGAGAAGAGCAGGCTCAATCTCTCTTGAAAGAGATTATCGTAACGATATATATATATATATATATATATATATATATATATATATATATATATATATATATATATATATATATATATATATATATATATATATATATTAAAAAATATATATATATATATATATATATATATATATATATATATATATATGTCATACCTAGTAGCCAGAACGCACTTCTCAGCCTACTATGCAAGGCCCGATTTGCCTAATAAGCCAAGTTTTCTTGAATTAATATATTTTCTCAATTTTTTTTCTTATGAAATGATAAAGCTACCCATTTCATTATGTATGAGGTCAATTTTTTTTTATTGGAGTTAAAACTAACGTAGATATATGACCGAACCTAACCAACCCTACCTAACCTAACCTAACCTATCTTTGTAGGTTAGGTTATGTTAGGTAGCCGAGAAAGTTAGGTTAGGTTAGGTTAGGTAGGTTAGGTTGTCGAAAAAACATTAATTCATGAAAACTTGGCTTATTAGGCAAATCGGGCCTTGCATAGTAGGCTGAGAAGTGCGTTCTGGCTACTAGGTACGACATATATATATATATATATATATATATATATATATATATATATATATATATATATATATATATATATGTATATATATATATATATATATATATATATATATATATATATATATTTATATATATATATATATATATATATATATATATATATATATATATATATATATATATACATTCTTTACCTCTGAAATTTTACATTTTAGCTCTGAAATTTCAGCTGACACCTGTGATTTAGTAGTATATATATATATATATATATATATATATATATATATATATATATATATATATATATATATATATATATATATATATATATATATATATATATATATATATATATATATATATATATACTACTAAATCACAGGTGTCAGCTGAAATTTCAGAGGTAAAATGTTCACACTATCAAGTGAAGTGTGTCAGTGTTTATTTGGTACACCCCACTTGTTCTCAGTACACCGAACAAGAAGCTGGAACAACATGTTTTTCTAAAACCTTTTGTTCTATGAATAGTGCAATCGACTGTCACACAAAGGGCTTTTAGTTCCGAACGAATAATATATGAGAAAATCCATATTTCACTTTCCAGACTATCACTTACTAGAATTCTCGTTTTCATCATTTAACCAATATTTTTCCAGATTCACTTTACTAGGTATTTAGAACTCTCACTTTAATATAATTTAACAAGTATAACATTTAATTTATTTTTCCCCCAATTGTTCTTTTATAAAAAAAATCGATGATGATGGTATATGACTGACATGTAGTCGATGTCGATCCGGCGTCTTCCAGTCGTTGATGTAGAGATCCCTGGTCCTCTTGTACTCCATTCCCGATACCTTTGAGGGGCAACAGAATGTCCCAGAGCCGAGTGCCAATTGACAGCTGCAGTTAACTGCCACTCGACCATTGACCTCGCTCAAGAGTTCACGAATCTTCATACAACTCTCAGCTCACACGGCAGCCTCGATGGAAACTTGACAGCACAGTTGACCACAGGGGAGCAGGACAGGACGTACTAACGGTGTCTCGCGACGGAAGTGGTGTCAGAGGGTCGTTGCGGCGGGTGGTGTGTTTGCAGAACAGGTGGATCCCGACTTTCATCGTGGCTCACGTCGTCTCAGGCGTTTCTTGGTGTCACAAGGTTACTAGGTCGTAAACGCCATCTGTGTATACCCTCGTACTGTTAACTTTAGGTCAAATGAGGCAATTTTGCGACCTTCAATGGCGAGTCACGGTACTTTGCAAGGGGACCATGCCGTTATCCCTGTGACCGCCTTAGTCCCGCATTAATTTTATCCAGACGACGTAATCATTGATCTTCCGACGAGAAATTTGAGTACTGCTACTAGCTCGCCCCTTCTTTTGACCTATCCTCCAAACACTGCTGGTCTGGCTGCAGTCTTGACGACGCAGTTGGTGGGTAATGGTGACCTCGAGATAGCTACCCACGATGGTGGTAGACGTTGACATCCGGTGACTGCTTCAATGTGGACTGGATACTGGCCCTGACAACCTCGTTAGTAAAATGAGGTGTTGGTCGGGTGACTCCTGTAATGTCACCCATCCCAAAATAACCTATTAGCGAGTTAGTGGGTCTGGTGGGGGAGGACTTTGTGTAACGTCCCTTCCCCCTTGGACTTCACAGACTAGGGTTCACGTGTGACTGGAACAACTGGGCAGGTGTACAAATCAGACCAAATCAGGCTCCCACTCGATCTAAGGGTATACAAATTTCAGGAAATTCCTGCAAAGGAGCTTATACCCTCACTGTACCTTTTCTCCTTTGGCAGTGGGGGCAAGATTTCACAAATTGAATTACCTCAGAAAGCAACCCTGGGAAATAAAAGAGGGACTTTGCTTTTAAGTGAGTTTTAAAGATACCCGGGTGACCTGCCACTTTAGATGCATTTGCCAGCTTTAACGCCGATGACCGTAATGCATCTGGAATAACCAGCTGGAATACTGTCCTATCTTTTTGACTATTTACGTAGTAAAGAACTCCGTTTTTAGCTTCAAACTCGTGAATCGGTAATTTGCGGTTCTTGGATGGGCATTTTCCCCTTTCCAAATAATCAATAATATTTTTTCACATTGGCTCATTTGCTCCGATGGAATGTTTTCAATATTCTGGTTTACATTTATGGTAGCGAAATTCCTACTTGACGTATCCGGCACGACATGAGACGGTCCAGTCTTATGAAGTATCTGGAATGAGTGTGCCGACAGTTTGTGAGATCAGCATGACATTTGTGGGCATTTAGTGTGTTTCTTAAATATGTGTGTTAAAGCTCGATGGTCAATATTGATTACAAAATGGCGCTGAAAAAGATGTGCCTCAAAATATCTAACTGACTCTACCACTGCCAGCACCTCCCGATCCGTCACCGAATACCGAACCTCTGGTCCCTTGATCTTTCTAATGAAATAGGCCACTGGATGGGGGAGATTTTCTGCATCTCTCTGTATTAAGCACCCGGCAATAGCTATCCCGCTGGCGTCAGTGTGTACCTCCCACTCTTTATCAAAATCAGGTATGACCAGTACCGGGGTCGTATTTAGTTGGCTCTTTATTTTACTATAGGCTACGTCATGTACCGGTTTCCAAACGAACTTTGAATTTTTCTTTGTTAGATCGGTCAATGGCGCTGAAATTGCAGCGAAACCTTCAATGTGACGACGAAAATATCCAGCAGCCCCCAGAACCTCCGCACATCATTTGCTGTCCTTAGAGTAGGCATGTCAGTAATGGCGCGGCAAGAGTCTGGGTCAGGTTGAATACTGTCTGGGCTCACCTGGAACCCCAGGTAATTTGAATTTCTGAGCTGCCGGGGTGCATTTCTGCGCATTAAGCTTGAATCCCGCCCGATGCAATAAAGTCAAAGTTTCAGTTAAGTCTTGTAAATGTTCCTCTAACGTCCTGGAATATATCACAACATCATCCAGGTACGGTAACGAATGCCTTCCCAAAACTGGACTGAGGATAAAGTTAATGGCCCTTTGAAATGACGAAGGAACTGTCTTTAGGCCAAAAGGCATCCTACAAAATTGTTTGATATGCCTGCCATCAGAGAACGCTGATTTTTTCCCTATCTTTTTCAGTCATAGGTATTGCCCCAATACGCTGATTTTGCATCAAGAGGGGGAAAAATTCTTGGCAGCTCCAAACTGATCTATTATCTCCTGAA
This sequence comes from Procambarus clarkii, assembly GCF_040958095.1. Classification (NCBI taxonomy): domain Eukaryota; kingdom Metazoa; phylum Arthropoda; class Malacostraca; order Decapoda; family Cambaridae; genus Procambarus; species Procambarus clarkii. The sequence continues at coordinate 38,911,681 of NC_091175.1, forward strand.
GTCGGGGTAAAGGATATACATCACCCTTAGTTATCTCGTTTACCTTCCGGTAGTCCACACAAAAGCAATAACTACCATCAGGTTTGCAAACTAACACAACAGGAGACAGCCACGGTGATGTACTAGGCTCTATCACGTCATACCTCAACATTTTCTGGCACTCATCCCTGATAACCTTCTTTGCCTGTTCCGGCAATCTCCATTGTCGGGTGTACACTGGAGGATGGTCACCCGTTGGAATAGTGTGTTCAATCCGATCCAGGAGACAAATCTGATTATCATCTGTGGCAAACAATCTAGGAAATCTACGTAAGACCCCGCTCAACAGTTTCCTGTCTGCCTGAGAGACATGCTGTAAGTCCAGTGCCAAAATTAATTTATCTACGTCATAAGTACTACTATGTTTACTCGTCCCGTACATGTTCTTTGAATGTGTATTGCCCTTCATTACATTTAGAGCACTACATTGTGCTGTCATAGCAGGTATCTCTCCCCTGCTTTTATTTCAGCGTCCTCTACAACCATAGCCTGGGATACTCTGTCCTCGACTCTGAACCTAAAAGTCTTATGAGAGAGTTTGACGACTGGAATGATGGCACCTTTGTCTAGCACTAAAAAAAGATGGTAGGGAATCAATAACCTGTCACACCTCCCAGCCACCTGAAGGGTGGTGCCTGGTTGGGTGTGACGTCCCACGGATACTTTCAGGAATTTAACAGAATGTGGGGAGCAACTGTGCTTGGTCAATACATGTAACACATATGACCTATCGGTGTCTTGAAGAGACTGAAATAACAATTTAGGAAAATTTACGTTATATTTATGTTTTCTCCTGATGGATGCAACAACTGAGGGATGGTTGGCCATCTTAACTTGGTATGAACTTATTCCCTAACGCAGTCTGCCATTTCTAGTACCTTTGTTCCCAGACGGGGAGTAATTAAAACGGACTGGAAGTCCATCCCCATGAGGATATCCCCAGGAAAATCAAGATTTCTAACTATGGTGCATGTGTGAGGGTAAGACGCCTCATTAATATCAAAGTTACTGGTACAATGACCCAAGATGCTAATCTTTTCTCCACATACCGCTGTTAACTGTTTCTCACTACGCTTAAGGCGTGCATAATTAAATTTGCTGAAGACTGACTTTTTAATTATAGTTGCTTGACTTCCGATGTCCACAAAAACTGTCACTCTCACACCTTTCACCTTCACTTCAAATGTAGGCCTACCATCACTAAGGGCAACCTTTTCCGGTCTACCTTAACCCCTATGTTTTGACAAGAATTTCGAAAATGCACTCTGCCATAACAATTCCAACACACTTCATTAATAATACCGTGTCTACCAGACGCCCGCTTACTTCTCTTACAAGCAATATCCTGGGATGAAACACTGGGAGGGGAGGAGAGGGGAGGTAGGGAGAATAGGGTAGTGGAGGGGAGGAGAGGGGAGGTAGGGGGAATAGGGTAGTGGAGGGGAGGCGAGGGATGAGGAGTAGGGACCATGGTGGATAAGGGAGTAGAGGATGGCATTTGGGGTTGAGCGGGATAGGGAAAGTGGGAGGAAGGAAGGGGATAAGTGGTAGGATACAAAGGAAAGTTGATGGGGAAGGATTGAGGGAGGAAGAGTGGACGGCAGATTGTTGAAGGAAGGAAGTTTGGGTGGGGTGGGGTTGAGGGAAGGGCGTTTGAGTGGGAAAGGAGTTGGGGGGGACGTGTATTCAGGTAAAGATTGAGGGAGACAGGGTTGGGTTTGGATAGGTTGTGGCTGGGTTGGGTAAGTGTCGGTGGGTTCAGGTTGGAGTGGGTAAATGAGTAGAAGTTGGGTGGGGATAGGTTGTGGTTGGGGTGGGCATACGGGCCGGGGTGGTCAGGGGATAGGCTGTGGCTGGGATGGGTAGGTAGGGGTGGGTTCAGGCTGAGGTGGGTGAATGGGTAGGGGTTGGATTGGGATAGGTTGTAGGTAGGTGGGGATGGGTGGAGACTGGGGTGTGTAGGTGGGGAGGGGTTGAGGCTGGGTTGGGAATGCAGGTAGGGGTTGGGTGGGGATAGGCTGTGGCTGGGGTGGGTAGGTAAGTGTGGGTTCAGGATGGGGTAGGCATACGGGCAGGGGTAGATAAATGGGTAGGAGTTGGGTAGGGATAGGTTGTGTGTAGGTGGGGATGGGTTAAGGCTGAGGTGGGTAGGTGGGGAGGGGTTGAGGCTGGGTTGAGCCTGCGGGCTGGGGTTGGGTGGGGAGAGGCTGTGGCTGGGGTGGGTTGGTAAGGGTGAGTCGAGGTTGGGATGGGTATGTGGAGGTGGGTTGAGGCTGGAGTGAGTAGGTGGGGGTGGGTTGAGGCTGGAGTGGACATGCGGGCATGGGAATAGGTGGGGTTAAGCTGGGGCTGGGGTGGATAGGTAGGGGTGGGATATGGCTGAGGTGGGTAGATGGGGGCGGGTTTCTGCTCGGGTGGGTAGGTGGGGGGTGGGTTGAGGCTGGGTTGGGCAGGTGGGCGTGTGTTGAGGCTGGGGTGTGTAGGCGGGGGTGGGATGAGGCTGTGGTGGACATACAGGCAGGGGTTGGGAGAGAATAGGCTGTGGCTGGGGTGGGTAGGCAGGGGAGGGGATGGGTAGGAAAGGGAGGGGATGGGTGAGACCGGGTCGACACCATTGCTTATTCATGAACTTTACACATCTTCAGAAATTTATGTAACTATATGAGCAGTCGCCCGGTCCAATGCGAAATATTAACACCTCGCGTCTCCATAACAAAAATCACAAACAATGCTTGAAAAGCTTAACTTAAACAACCCTTGAAAAAAAATCCATTCGTCCAGTCCTGTACACAAAATTAAGCCAAGTTTTAAAAGAATTTCTATGAACCATATGAGTCCGTACATCATCTAGTTGTTATGACAAGTGGTGACAGATGTTGGGGAGCCAAGTTTCACTGACTAAGCCCCAATGAATGAAGTTCTTTTCTCTCTTGTTATACGGGACCCACCGTTGTAAATAACGTGAAGACAAAAATAAAATTTGCACTTGTCCAAGTTTACAATAAATTAAGTTGATTCTGTGCGAAACTTTTAAATAAATGCAATTTATGAAGGAGCACACACTGCACTACCCATTTTCTGAAGGAATCCTCAGCCGCTTTACTTAAAACTGAGATACATACCCCTCTATAAGAATTAAAGAATATTACTTTCATAAAATGTTAAAGAAAAAATATATTAACTATCGTGCCGCACTCGTGATCGACTAATACGGATGATTTACACTTGTTCACTAGATAAAATTGATGGGAACAGAGTGGCCACTGAGTATTGATGGAGCGTTCAGCCGCGCTAAAACACAAGTCCCACGGTTGTTTGCTTAGACGCTTAAAAATTTAATTTGTATCTCCGAAGTAGAAAACAAGTTTTACGTTTACAGTACGCTCTAATGAATAAAACTGACACCTGGGACACGCATTTGTCTTACCAATTTGAATTTCCACCAAACACTGCGTTTCTACACAAACTGGACTCTGAAAATTTTCTATCACCAATTCTACAAAAATTTGCTTAAGTCGGCAAATTCACATTACAATTTCCTGATGATAACACAATAATTATATTACCGACGCGGTTGAATGGATAAAAATGACACATTGCACGTCCACTTTACACACGAATTCAATTTCTCTCAAAATCCGCGATTCTGGCACAACACTGGACTTAGAAAAAAATTTCATAACACAATTTTCCTCGAAAAATCTGTTAACTTGGCAAAACTCTAATTACAAATTCATGATGTTAAGTTCATAATTACGTTACTTTCGCATTCAAGAGAATAATGCTGGCCCTGGAATGCTCACTTGACATGAAAATTCGAATTTTCACCAAAAACTCAGATTTTAGACAAAACTGGACTTAGGATTTTTCCAACCAAATTTTCCGAAAATTTCATTTAATTCTAAAAAATCGAATTCTACATTCTTGGCTTTAAATCTACAATTAGGTTACTGCCATAAACTAAGGAATCCTAATGATATCCGGATCTAACCCTTGACCCACAAATTCGAATTAACCTCAATTAACCCAAATTATCCAAGTGGACTCTGACAAAATTCAAGCACACCATTTTCTTAGGATTTTTCCACTAAATCGTTCAAACTTTTTCCACAAAATCATTGTATCACTTAATAATAAAAAATCACTCCTCGTACAACTACTAACCGGACAGGAAGTACTAAACCCCGAGGAGTAACCCAACTTCAGAAACCTCCCTCTGACTTAGACTATTGGAAACTCTACTCAGACACTTGGAAAATTTAAAATCCAGGGGCACTGAACTTGGGGGAAATATTTTAACTTAGAAAAGCACTAACAATAAGGGGGAAATACTTCATATAAATTTGACTACACTTAATCTAAAGAGTCACTCGTCTTAATCCTATAATGGCCCCTACTGGCTCGCTTTACCGCACCTAGCCTAGGGGGCCACGATCACCTAAATTCCAACGGAATGGCATGCTGCTTTCAGCAACAATTAGACTAGATACGACTCGTCCTCGACTAAATGTGAGATCACTTAGTCGTTGCATCGGTGTTAAATAGTTTACTAGCCCATCCCTCAGTGGCCTCTACCACCTTCATGGATTTACCGTTTTTTTAGCGTTTTAGGTCGTCTAACAACGACCTCGGATAAATCCCTGGCGTCCCACAGATAAATCAGGCTAGACAGCCCAAAAGGAACTGCTGTTGAGAATATGGAAGTTCCCAACACCTCTGAACCAATTAAAATGGGTCGAATAGAGTACCCAGTTCAATTAATTCTAAGCGGTCTCCTTTCCTAATCAAATCTTAACAGCCTAAACTTCACCACTTAACTCTTAATACTATTAGCCCCTCACGACCCCAAAAGTTTGCCAACCCCACTACTGTTGTGGGGTGAACTGCTAATTCTGGTTCGTGGGCCCTCGGCTGACCTCCCCAACTCCTACACAAGTGACCGAATGGCCAAGGCGCATGAGCTTTCAGCAGTTTTTATACAAAATTGGGGAAACCACCACTGAGCACCATTGTAACCTATTGTATTGTAACGGGGGCCAGCCTTTAACCTCACTTACTGGTTAAATGCTGGTCATTAATAAGAAAACCTACATACCAGAGTTCTGCTGTGTAACCTTCAGTTCAACTCCTCGAGATCTAAACGTTTGATCGTTTAGGTATCATGACTCGAGGATACTATACTTTTCGATGCTACACTACAAACTCTGACTTAAGCCGCCACCACCTGCTACATCTATCCACTGAGTAATTTCCCCAGTTGACGGTGAAGCAGGATACCATCAATTAGGCATAAACCTCGAAAATGGATCCCCAGTTATCAGAAAAGGAGGGATAAGATTTACGTTAAGTGTGGAATTAAATCAAAGTACAAAGGGATTATCTGAGGTATTAAATAACTGCTTGCAGGCTTGCAGAGGGTGCTAGTCCCAAGCATGGAGGCTTGAGCCCAACAATAGAATGTAAAATAATCGTTGGGGGAAATTCCACTAAAAACCATAAATTCTAAACAAGATTTATTAAACAAAGATTATCAATGAAAATAAAAAGAAACACACCCTATCTAAACACTTCCAAAACTGAATATATTCCTAACTGAGGCAAATAATAATTGACTACAACAAAAAATGTGGATTCTTCAACTGAACTCAACCCGACAGATACCTTAAAATACCACAGCCAGTCCTAAATGTTCTGCCTCGGCTCCAGGGGAGAAGCATCGCCTTCAGATGTTACCCAGTCCACACTGTCCTACTCTCTGTCTTCCAGACAGTGAAGCTAGCTAGGATTACTCTGCCAGCCTCTCTGACTGCTAGATTACTAAGCAAGGTTAACTGAAGAAACTAATCTTATTTACTGACCACCCAGATGGTTGAATTCCAATAGAAACTTACTGTAATTCTATAGGCATCTTGGACCAGCCTATTTCCAATTACAATATTGAATAGTGATCTGAATTTATAATTTATGAATTAACAAGCGGGAAAGTTGTGGTCTCTCCCGGCCGCCTAACCTTGACCCCAGGGTGGGTCAGAAACGAGCCTGACGAACTAGTTGCCTCTCTAAATGAAGTCACTTTCTCTTTGACATAATAAGCGCCTTGATATTTACTCTACATTCATATTAACCTAACCTAAGTCCTTAAACCAGATTGGTTATTACTACAATTACTGTATTTATTGAATTATTCATCACTGTTGAATTAATACTAGTGAATCGCAGCCATTTTTTCTTCTATCGTCGCTAATCCCTTAATCTCTGACAAGATGACCTTCCCGCTCCCACCCAGGTAAAAATACCCTTAGACTCTCAGCTTGTGTTCCCTGTAAATCCATATGGTCTGGGATCTATAACTTCTGAAACAAGATTAGCTTGTTACACTGGGGGGGTGGGGGACGGTGGGGAGGACAAATGGATAAGGGGGAAGAGGAGGAGAATGGTGAGGAGGACTGGGAGACAGGAGAAGGATGCTGTGACTGAGCATTGCACATGCATTGCTGAGCATGCGCAGTCCATATATGTCTGCAGTCCATATTGGTCTGCTTCCACCCTGTTGCAAATACACTTGTATTCAGTGTGAATTGGGGCACCAAGGCAGAGGGCCACTGCTACACGAATGGATTCTTGATCTACACGTGTGCCCGCTAGGAGGAAGTCTCGTGCATTGGGAGGAGGAGGGGCGCACTGCTCTGAGGCGGGATTTCTCCTTGTCTGATGTTGCAGTGCTAAGCATGGCATCAGCTATTTTTTCCACTAGTGGATGGTCCCAGGTGGACTGTTTAAGTTTTTGTTGGATCAATGATGGATGCTGGGGCTACAAGAGCATCCCATTGTATTGAACATTCAGTGAGAGCATGATCGTGTATTCCTGCTAAATCACTCATGGGGTCTGGAAGGATATCTCTTACGAGTCGTGTGATACATTGAAGGAGGAAAGGAAAGCTGGTAAAGCATTCTGGGAGGCTGTGCGGACACAAAGGCCGCCGAGTCTTACAGGGAGGGTTGCTTGCTCCCATTGCGAGTCGTCCAATGGAAGGTTCAGGACTATCACAAGCATGGACCTCAGAAGGGTGTCATACACCTTCAATTTAGTGCTGATGTAGTATGGAGAACATCTCAGAAAATAAGGTAACTTAGAGAGAGACAAGCATCTTGTGAGGAGGAAGAGAGCATCATGGACATCAACCTTGTCAATCCTGTCCAGCATTCTCCTTAGGTTAGGTCAGTGATTTTTGCCTCCGGGACCGCCTCGATTCTTTACAGGCCTATGGGGGCTCCGAGGAGTGAGCAGTCAGGTGGCTCGACAAAGTGAATGTCTGGAAGAACAGTTTTTATTTGGCCAGTGATATCTGGGTTGCAGGAAACTATTTCATATTTGGATGCATTGAGAATGAGGCCCAATGCTGCTCCTGGCTCTTAAATTTTCCTTATATCCTCCAAAATGGTAACTGGGGTTCTGGCAAGAGTGCCATCATCCAGGTACCAGATTTTTAGCTCGCTTGTCAGACTATCAGTGACCTCTTTGATAGCTGAGCAGAAAAGGAGGGGGGATAAGAGACCACCTTGTTGGACACCTTCACAGGAGTCTATTTCATGCTCCTCCAAAAGAAGCTTAGAGTCCCCACTGTAGCACGATCGGATGAATGGGTAAATGTGAAGGAAATGGTTGTGTACAGCCGTGAGGATAGCGTCTCTTCTGACTTGACAGAAGGCTTTTTTAAAATCATGGTTTACTAGTGCCCTAGTGCCTTCTGATTCGAGGAATCAGCAATGTAAGCCCGTGCTGCATGTGCTGTAGCTTCACAGATTAGGGGGATCCCAAACCCGAACTGATTAGGTTTCAGCAAGGTGGCTGCTTCCTGGCTGATAGATCTCACTACAGCCTTAGCTACGAGGAGTCGGATGGTGTTTCCAATGGCAATGGGACTGATTCCCCAACCCTTCTTCTTTAGAGCACAGAGTGTTGCTCCATAAAAGTGAGGCTTGATGTCCTCAGGGACGCCGCCAGCCAAACACATGTAGGAGAATCTAGTAAGTTCCCCTTGAAGGTCCTTAGCGGCATCTCCAAGCACCGAGTTCAGCATTTGTTTGATGTGCTTGGGTCTTTCGCCTGTGAAGCTCCCCTGCTGAACCTGTTGGGAAAGATATGGGTACTTTGTACACCTCAGATTCTCGAACAGTCAAGGATTCTATGCCAATATTGTTTTCTTGGGGATCACTACTACTGTCTGGAGCTCTATGTGGGGGTTGTCTTGTAGACCCTGTGCTGTTGAGGCGTTCCTGGAGGCGATAGTGTCATCGCTGGTTATGATTCTGATTGCACCTGTGGTATTGCCCTCTTCTGTTTTCCTGGTGATCTGTGCTCTTATTTTGTGGTTCTCCGGTGAGCTGTTGTTGGTCGTCCTGCAGATGGTATTCGTAGCCCGAGGGAAGAGGCGGACCAGGTTGTCTTCTCTAGGGTTAAGAGCCCTAATTATTGTGGTTGCTAATGACTTGTTTCTCCTCTGCGGTAATGCCATTCATGCATTCCCAAATAGTAGAAGATTGTGCCATGCTCCCATGGTTCTAAGAGCATTGTTGAACTTTGTCAGCAGACTGGTGAGTTTGGTAGCTGCTTGGTGACGGGCAGCCTTGGGGATGTGAGGCCCTGGTGAACGTCGCTCTGACTGTTTCAAGCAGATTGTCTGCTGAAATAAAGTTGAGAGAGGTATTGTTCCTCGCTCCTGCAGCAGATTGTCTGCTGCTACTTCCCTGGGGCAGACATCTAGACCCTAGACAAGGACCTGAATTGACAAAATGTTGGCGGACAGTTCCATCAGAAACCAGACAAAACCGTCTGTCACACACATTTGACAGATTCCACTTGGGCGTTCCCTCTCTTGGCTGGAAGAGGGCTGTATGACAGGTGCGACATGTGCCATGCCTAGATGTCCTGACGACTGAATGCAAACTGAGTGCACCCTCTCCTTCCCGAATGGAGTGGAACAAGGCACGCATTACCCTCGAATGGAGTTGGGCATGGCCTGGGCACCGTTTGTGGGCAGGCTGGTGGTTGATGGGCGGCTGGGTCAGGCGCAGGTAGCGGGGTGGGGGAAGATGGCGGGTGGGCTCTGCTGGAGTGCAGGGGCAATGGAGGGGCACACGAGGAAGGCCGCCGTTACACTTATTACACAATTTCAACACTCTGGAAATCGCTAGTGCACTTTGTTTTAACACTACACTCACCGAATTTGATTGGGAACGCACTAACCTCCGACTTACATCAATGTAGGCTGCTTGAGAGCCTCTCCATCACTCCCCCTTCCTCTGCTTGGGGGAAGGTGTGAGGTGGCACTGGGACTACGATGACGCTCACCCTCCCCTTACCCTTACACTTCCCCTTCCCCTCGCCATCCATAAAGCCAATCAACGCAGCTTTCTTGTCACCCATGAGGCCTTCAGCAGGTATTCATATCTACATAGGTCAAGTCTTGGCTGGCTCGGTTGAAGTGTAGGACCTTGCTCACAACGTCTCCGTCCCCCTCTCCTCCCACAAATATCTATATAAATAAAAAAGGAAATGTTCGTTTGTTCAAAATCGTTAATCTCCGAAAGTTCTTCACCGATTGCTTTGAAATTTTCACACAATGTTCCATTCGCATCAGGTCAGGTTTTTATATACTTACTATACAGATGTCACGTCTGTGATGGTAAAAAAAACATGTTTTTCTTGACAAACTGTGTTTATCATGTGTTTTTCATATGAGGGAAATATGCAAAACCTCCTTACCGATTGCTTTGAAATTTTGATACAACGTTGCATTCGAATAGGCGCGTCTTTTTATATATCTACTATATACATGTATTACCTGTGAAAGGAAAAAAAACATGCTTTTTGAAAAAACAGCGCAATTTGTTGGACGTAAGAGCAACACACGCTGTAATCTCCGAAAGTTCTTCACTGATTGCTTTGAAATGTTGGCACAACGTTGCATTCAAATAGGCGCGTCTTTTTATATACCTACTATAAAGATGCCACCCATGAGACAGGTAAAAACATGCGTTTTTGAAAAACAGCGCCATCTGTTGCACATAATAGCAATATTCACACCATACTAAATATGTCACGAATGTTTCAATGTTTCCAATTGCATTGAAAAATTTCATTTCCGTAAATTTCGATTGATTTTATTTTTTATTGAATTATTTTGTGTGACATTGTGTTGGAATTGAGCTGTGTTGTTTACCATACTGTTCATTTTATTAGTATAAGTATAGGTGCCACATCTGTTACAGGTAAAACTATGCTTTTCTTGGCAAACAGCGCCATCTGTTGCATGTAAGAGAAACACACATGCTATACTACCTATGTTACAATTCCATTTCAATGTTTCTGATTGCATTGATAAATTAAATTTTCATAGATTTTGATTTATTTTCATTTCGATTTATTTATTTTGTGTAAATTGCGTTGGAATTGAGCTGTGTTGTTTATCATACCATTCATTTTGTGAAAGTATAGTTTATTTTTTATTTTTTCATATTTTCTTTTCATTTTTTAACTGTTTTTCTTATATTTCAGTGATGGGAACATCAGATCATGGGAACATCAGATCACTTGATGTTCCAAATTTTCTGATGGAACATCAGACCATTTAGGAAGGCATCGAACAAGGGAATGGGGAATGGTGGGGATGACATGGGGACAAGAGATGGGGTAATGGTGGGGAAGGACGAGGGGACGGGGGAGTTTGGGATGGTGGGGACGAGGGGATTGGGGAATGGAGAATGGTGGGGAGAACAAAGGGACAGGGGAGTAGGGCATGGTGGGAAGGAAGAGGGGATGGTGGGGAGGAGGAGGGGACGGGGGAGAGGGGAATGGTTGGGAGACCGAGGAGACAGGTGAGGAGAGAATGGTGGGGAGGACTGGGGGACAGGGAAAGTTGCTGTGACTCAGCAACGCACAAGCGTTGCTGAGCCACAGCAACGCGTGGACGGGTACTGCTAGTATATCTATATGAATAAAAATGGAAATGTTCGTTTGTTCAAAATCGTTTTTTTTTTTTTTTCTTTTTAGCAGGGATAATCCTGCGCGGGCCCTAAGCCTCTGGCTGGCTCACTAAGTGATGCTCGTTTCTGTTTTACCTAGGCGGAGGATGAGTAAGTATGACTCGTATGGTCGCTTCAGTAAGATTTTGCCAAATGTGTTTAACAACATCCTCTGCTCTGGTGAATCGAAGGTGAAATCTTAACGGGTTCGTAACTGTGCACTGTGTTAGATAATGTTCCAGTGGTCTGTCGGGCATTTATCCACAGTGTTGACATTTCCTCTCACCTTCCGGAACCTGTAAGCCTATTTCCCATGCACAAGGGTATCCAAGCCTGATGCGATGTAAGTGCACTTCTGTTGTTCTACTGCCCCCGTTCAACAAACTAAGTGGTTCGTAGTTGGTTGAATTCTTGTACCAACCCGCAGATCCTGATGTTGCAACTGCTGTGTTGTGGTCACTGTACATCTTTCGCATTGCTCTGTTTCGAATGACTTTCTTCATCTGGGAGAGACTCTGTGGTATGTAAATGTCTACATTCCTCCTCTTAGAAGCAAGTTTTGCAGCTTCGTCCGCAATGTCATTATCTAATAGTCCCACATGACTTGGCACCCAGTTGATAAGCACCCGTCGGCCTTGTCGGTTGAGTGTGTGCATGAATGATAAGACATTGGTGATCAGATGGATGTTATCACATATGTGTTCCTGTTGCAAGGTTTCAATGGCGGTTCTCGAATCTGTATGGGTGATAACATGTTGTCGGTGTTCAGCAAGAGTATGTTCCAAAGCCTTTTGAATGGCTAGCATCTCAGTCTGTAAAGTCGAACACCCATTTGAGAGCCTCCAACTATATACAGAGTTTCCTGCTTTAACTGCAGCTCCGGTTTCATGTCCCTGCTGGTCTACTGACCCATCCGTGAAGTAAGTGAAGCTGTCGGATGCCATGTCTGCTTCTATATGCATCTGTGCAATGTGACGTAGCAGATGAGGACTTGTCTGGTTCTTCTTTCCGTCAAGAGCCATAATCTGAAAGTCTGCTGGCAGAGATTCCCAAGGGGCTTGTATAACAAAGTCTGCATGTATGTCGTCGACACCCCTCTCAGTGACTGTGTTTGCCATAGCGAATGTATCGATGGCGTTTATCGCACAATGGGTCCACCTATTGCTATTGGAGGCTCTTCTGTCCAGAGTTAGTGCTCCAGTGATCATATCTTTAAGTGAACTGATTCTAGGTCTAGTCAATATCTTGGTCAGCATGCACGCAGCAATCCCCTTTACCCTTATTTCAATCGACGTGAGCTTTGTCTCTAGTCTTAGGTTCAGGATTTTAGTCCATCTGGGAGCACCTGTTATGACTCGCAATGCATCACTTTGAAGAACCTCAACGTTTGCCCACTGACCAGGAGAAAGAGTGAGTAAGGCAGGTGCTGCATAATCAACCAGGGAACGAACGGCGTGTATGTAAAACATTCTCAACACTCTGTGTCCCGCTCCTAGACGGGGCCCTGTGATTGCTCTCATTATGTTTATTCGTGACTTTGCTTTCTCCTTTAGATATTGAATTTGCTTATTGGATGTCAATTTAAAATCAATCCACACTCCGAGATATCGATATTGTGTAACCCACTGAAGGTTAATGTCCTGAATGCGTAGGTGCCTGTCTGGAGCCTTGCCACCGAGTCTCATCGCCTTAGACTTCTGTGCAGATATTTTTAGCCCTAAAACACTGCATTCAGATGCCACTTGATCTAAAGCACCTTGAGCTTTATTTAGAAGTGAAGGACCCGTAACGACTAATGCTAGATCATCAGCATAGCTTAGCAATGTAACCCCTTCTGGAAAGGACATGGTAACAAGGTTTTCCATAAGGATGTTAAAAAGACTAGGACTGAGGACTCCTCCTTGTGGAGTCCCATTCTCGTGCAAGTGGTAGTCCGACACTTGTCCTTGCAACTTTACTCTGGCATACCTGTGACTTAGGTAATCTTGAATCCATGCTAGCATTTTCCCCCTCACACCTTTTTTAACTAAGGTGTGTAGTATTGCTGGCGGGCTTGCAAGTTCAAACGCTTTTTCCAGATCAAGGAAGACCACTATAACTGGACCCGAGTTAACTGTTCCTAGTAATGTTGCTATGCAGTTTGCAGTACCTACTCCTCTAGTGAAGCCAAATATGTGTTTATGAAGGTCTCCAGTCTTCCACAGTAGCCTATTTAAGACCATCCGTTCTGCAGTTGCAGTTTTACTAACGCATGATGTTAATGAAATGGGTCTGTAATTGCCAGGTTCATTCGGCTTAGGAATCGGTATGATGTCTGCTTTCTTCCAAGAGGGCGGTAGTTTGCCTTGCTGCCAAGACGCATTGATGACGTCCAATATCCCTCGGTCTCCAGCAGGACCTGCATGTGCGATCATTGAGTATGTAATGTTATCAGCACCTGGTGCAGTGTCCTTACCACCTTTTTTGGCTCTGCTTAGTTCCTGGTCGGTGAAGGGACAGTCACTTTCGTCATTTATAGCTATGCCCTCATGAATGACTGTCATCCTCTCTTGTTTTAAGTGTTCTTGCTGCCTTCGGACCATTGCAGGAAACTGATATGAAGCTGTTCTTTCTGCAAATTGGAGAGTAAGTCTCTCAGTCTCCTGCAATGGTTGAATACATGCCTGTGGCCGGGCTGGTCGACCTGATATAGTTTTAATCTGACCCCATATCTTGCCAAGACTACTATGCTCATTTAGAGTTTGACACCACTCAAACCATCTTGCCTCCTTTACTTCTCTAGAAACTCGCCTAGCTTCAGATATCACCGCTCGTAGCAGAGTTCTTCCTTCTGGTGTGGGGTTTCTCTTTAGATGTTTTCTGAAGATGTTGACTCTGTGGTTCTGTTCTTTAACGTCATTACTATAGAACCAATAGTTCTTTCGTTTCGTGTTACCTGTGATAATGATTGGAATAGCTGTGTTCGCAGCAGCTGCAACGGCTTCCTGCAGATTGGTCTCGTGTATGTTCAAATCCTCAGGTGGCGTGTACGTTGCATACCATTTTTCAAGTTCTTCCTGGTATACATTCCAATTGGCCTTTCCTAAATTCCACCGAGGCTGCGCAAGAGGTGCAGGAGGTCGTGCCAGGTTTAGTGTCGTGACAGTAGCATAGTGGTCACTGGTGATCACCGGGTCTACTTCCCACTTCGCCTGTTGCTGGAGTGCTGTGGAGATGAATGTAAGATCAAGGGAACCTCCTAGAATGTGAGTGGGTTCCCCAGTGTTGAGAAGTGTAATTTCAGGTACTTCACGCAGAGCTGCAGCTAAATGGCGCCCATCTGCATTGGCTGGCCCAGTTGCACCTAACTCTGGATGATGAGCATTAAAATCTCCAGCAATAATTAAATTTTCCTGCGTGGCCAAGGCAAGCACTGCCTCTGCTTCTAGTTTACGTCTAGGGGGCTTGTAGACGTTGTATATGAGGAGCTCAAAATTAGCCATATTCACTGTAACTGCTAATACCTCTACTCCATCCCCACATGAAACTGAGTCTATTTTCTTGCTGGGTATGGTGTTTCTGACTAGGGTCATTAATCCTCTTAGTCTCCCCCGCTCATACGGTAGAACATAGTGCTGATATCCAGCTAATCTGAAGGATTTCGTGGCTGGGAAAAGTTTCTTCCAAAACGATGATATCTGCTTTCGTGCTGATTGCAGCCTCCTGAAGTGTGTGTTTTTTATTTCCAAGGCCTTGTATGTTCCACTGCAGAATTCGTAATGGCCAGACGACGGGTTCGGGTGGTGTTGCTGGTTCTACTAGAACTCCTCCTCGGAATCGACCTCTATATTCTCCGCCTCGCAAGGCGTGTCGCTGCAAACCGGACTGCATTGATAGTTCGTGGTCATCCCCGACGTTGTTGGAATCTGTGCATAACTGTGGTCCATCGCTATGTTGTTGGAAGTGCTGCAGGTTGGACTGCATTGATTGTCCGTGGTCATCCCCGGCATTGTTGGAATCTGTGCAGAACTGTGGGCCATCACTTTGTTGTTGGTATTGCTGCAAGTCGGACTGCATTGATTGCTCGTGGCTGTTTCTTGTGTTGGCGGAACCTGTGCATCTCTGCTGTTCAATACGTCTTTGTTGGCGTTGCTGCATATCAGACTGCATTGGCTGTTGTTGTCTGTCTCCTGTGTTGGAAGATTCTGTTGATCGTGGGTGGTCACTGCTTCTTGCAGTTGCGTTTGGGAATGTTGATGTTCCGGAGTCTTGACTATCCGACTGTTGTCGGTAGTCAGTATGTCCAAGTTGCGGCGTTTGTCCTCTCGTGCTCCATCCTGACGGAGACTGTCTATTTCTCGTGTAACTGTGGTCTGCTGCGCGATCGTGTCCATTATCACACAAGTGATGTCTTGAGTCTGTTGTTGTGAGGCGTTCTGCGTCATCTGTAGGCAATTGATAATGGTCTCTGCCATGATCTTCACGATGGTTTTCAGCTGGACCTCGGTAAAACTGTATAGCTGGTGAGCAGATTCCGAAAGTAAGTGTTTTCTGCTCTTTTGCATGTACTGGACTTCTGCAACACTTTCGTGTAATGTCTGATTCGGAATTGACAGATTCGGGAAATTTTGCTCTGTGAGAGCGGGTGGCTGTTGCGGCTGTGCACGAGTGTTCCAGACGTTGGTATTGGTGGATGTACTGCTGGTCAGTGTGTTGATCCTGGCCTGAGCTGTCTGCACTTTTTGTTTCCGTGCAGAGCAGGTTGTGCTCCAGGCATGATGTTTGCCTCCACAATTTGGACATTTGGCTGTAGTGGTCTGGTTTGCCTTGTGCTTGGCAATACAGTCTTTGGTGGGATGTCTCAGGCTGCACACTCCGCACCTCTCCTGTCCTGTGCAGCGTGACTGATGGTGGCCGTATTTCTGACACCTGAAGCAGCGTAGGGGTTCCGGGACGTATGGCCTCTGTCGGTATGACCCCCAATTTCCAAGACCGAAAGTTTCCGGCACACGTCCCATGACGGTCACCAGAACCTGACGCGTCGCTGCCTTGTCTACTTTTGTGTGGCAACGTTCCGCACTCAGGACTTGCTTGTGTTCTAGCACTGGATCCAGGGGAAAGTCGATTGGGTATCCCAAAAGCACGACTCGTGTGCGTCGTTCTGAAGGGTCCAGCTTTACCAAGCACACAGGTTTCCCCTGCAGGACTCTTACCTTCTCTAAGTAATGTGCAGTCGGTTGGTCTTGAGGTGTCAGTATTATTTCTCCCTTCAGGTTGACTGTAATGGAAAGTTTGAGCTCTGGCTGTTCTTTTTCCATCGCCGTTACTACTCCATATGCTGTAGGAAAGTGGTCGGTCTGCATGATCTTGAATTTTGGAAGAAGTGCAGAGGCTGGCGATGTCTGGTTTGAGACTGGTGGTGTCCTCCCCTGTCCCATACTGCTGTCCTGCGGCTGGGCTGAGGAGAGAGGAACAATGGCCGACATTGGCTGGCGTGAAACCGGTGGTGTCCTCTCCTGACTCATACTGCCGTCCCGCGGCAGCGTTGCGGACAGAGAAGCATTGACTGACACTGGCTGGTGTGTGACTGACGCTGTCCTCTCTAGGTCCATTACGTCCGCTGACTTGCTAGTAGAAGCAAGTGGTAAAGCCCCGATAGCAGTTTTCTTTGGGGCCTGCTGCACAGCGGTCCACCGTCCTTCCTCGTCCGAAAGCTGCTTCCATTCCCTCTTGCGCTGAGCCTTCCTCATGGCTCTCTGCACGTAGTGAGAACCGACTCAAACCACCGGAGCAGCAGGCGACACGTCCTCACTGCACGGTAGCTCAGGAGCAACCCCCTCAAAATCGCTAATCTAAGAAAGTTCTTCACCGATTGCTTTGAAATTTTCACACAATGTTCCTTTCGCATCCGAGCAGGTTTTTATACTTATTATCTTGATGTCACGTCTGTGACGGAAAATACATGCTGTTTTTGAAAAACAGTGTTTTTCATGAGAGAGAAATCTTCGAAACCTCTTTACCGATTGCATTGAAATTTTTACACGACGTTGCATTCGAATAGGCGCGTGTTTCTATAAACTTACTATATACATGCCTTACCTGTGACCAGAGAAAACGTTTTTTTTTAAAACATCGCCATCTGTTGGATGTAAGACCAACACTCGCTGTAATCTCCCAAAGTTCTTCCCCGATTGCTTTGAAATTCTGACACAACGTTCCATTCGAATATGCGCGTCTTTTCATACACTTACTATATAGCTGCCACCCCCTGTGATAGGTAAAAACATGCGTTTTTGGAAAACAGCGCCATCTGTTGCACATAATAGCAACATGCACGCTATACTAATTATGTCACGAATTCCATTTGAATGTTTCCGATTGCATTGATAAATTTTATTTTCATAGATTTCGGTTTATTTAATTTTTTATTGAAATATTTTGTGTGACAGTGTGTTGGAATTGAGCTGTGTATATACCATACCGTTCATTTCGTAAGTATAAGTATAGATGCCACACCTGTTACAGGTAAAACTATGCATTTCTTGTAAAACAGAGCCATCTGTTGCATGTAAGAGGAACACACATGCGATACTACATATGTTACTTGCAAGCCCGCCAGCAATACTACACACCTTAGTTAAAAAAGGTGTGAGGGGGAAAATGCTCGCATGGATTCAAGATTACCTAAGTCACAGGTATGCCAGAGTAAAGTTGCAAGGACAAGTGTCGGACTACCACTTGCACGAGAATGGGACTCCTCAAGGAGGAGTCCTCAGTCCTAGTCTTTTTAACATCCTTATGGAAAACCTTGTTACCATGTCCTTTACAGAAGGGGTTACATTGCTAAGCTATGCTGATGATCTAGCATTAGTCATTACGGGTCCTTCACTTCTAAATAAAGCTCAAGGTGCTTTAGATCAAGTGGCATCTGAATGCAGTGTTTTAGGGCTAAAAATATCTGCACAGAAGTCTAAGGCGATGAGACTAGGTGGCAAGGCTCCAGACAGGCACCTACGCATTCAGGACATTAACCTTCAGTGGGTTACAGAATATCGATATCTCGGAGTGTGGATTGATTTTAAAATGACATTCCATAAGCAAATTCAATATCTAAAGGAGAAAGCAAAGTCTCGAATAAATATAATGAGAGCAATCACAGGGCCCCGTCTAGGAGCGGGACAGAGTGTTGAGAATGTTTTACATACACGCCGTTCGTTCCCTGGTTGATTATGCAGCACCTGCCTTACTCACTCTTTCTCCTGGTCAGTGGGCAAACGTTGAGGTTCTTCAAAATGATGCATTGCGAGTCATAACAGGTGCTCCCAGATGGACTAAAATCCTGAACCTAAGACTAGAGACGAAGCTAACGTCGATTGAAATAAGGGTAAAGAGGATTGCTGCGTGCATGCTGACCAAGATATTGACTAGACCTCGAATCAGTTCACTTAAAGATATGATCACTGGAGCACTAACTCTGGACAGAAGAGCCTCCAATGGCAACAGGTGGACCCATTGTGCGATAAACGCCATCGATACATTCGATATGGCAAACACAGTCACTGAGAGGGGTGTCGACGACATACATGCAGACTTTGTTATACAGGCCCCTTGGGAATCTCTGCCAGCAGACTTTCAGATTATGGCTCTTGACGGGAAGAAGAACCAGACACATCCTCATCTGCTCCGTCATTTTGCACAGATGCATATAGAAGCAAACATGGCATCCGACAGCTTCACTTACTTCACGGATGGGTCAGTAGACCAGCAGGGACAAGAAACCGGAGCTGCAGTTAAAGCAGGAAACTCTGTATATAGTTGGAGACTCTCAAATGGGTGTTCGACTTTACAGACTGAGATGCTAGCCATTCAAAAGGCTTTGGAACATGCTCTTGCTGAACACCGACAACATGTTATCATCCATACAGATTCGAGAACCGCCATTGCAACCTTGCAACAGGAACACATATGTGATAACATCCATCTGATCACAAATGTCTTATCATTCATGCACACACTCAAACGACAAGGCCGACGGGTACTTATCAACTGGGTGCCAAGTCATGTGGGACTATTAGGTAATGACATTGCAGACGAAGCTGCAAAACTTGCTACTAAGAGGAGGAATGTAGACATTTACATACCACAGAGTCTCTCCCAGATGAAGAAAGTGATTCGAAACAGAGCAATGCGAAAGATGTACGGTGACCACAACACAGCAGTTGCAACATCAGGATCTGCGGGTTGGTACAAGAATTCAACCAACTACGAACCACTTAGTTTGATGAAAGGGGGCAGTAGAACAACAGAAGTGCACTTACATCGCATCAGGCTTGGATACCCATGTGCATGGGAAATAGGCTTACAGGTTCCGGAAGGTGAGAGGAAATGTCAACACTGTGGAGAAATGCCCGACAGACCACTGGAACATTATCTAACACAGTGCACAGTTACAAACCCGTTAAGATTTCACCTTCGATTCAACAGAGCAGAGGAAGTTGTTAAACACATATGGCAAAATCTTACTGAAGTGACCATACGAGTCATACATACTCATCCTCCGCCCAGGTAAAACAGAAACGAGCATCACTTATTGGGCCAGCCAGAGGCTTAGGGCCCGCGCAGGATTATCCCTGCTAAAAAGAAAAAAAAAAAAAAAAAAACATATGTTACAATTCCATTTCAATGTTTCTGATTGCATTGATAAATTGAATTTTTATAGATTTTGATTTATTTTCATTTTGATTTAATTATTTTGCGTGAATTGCGTTGGAATTGAGCTGTTTTGTTTACCATACTGTTCATTTCGTGATGTATAGTTTACTTTTATGCTTTTTCATATTTTCATGTAATTTTTTACTGTTTTTCTTATATTTCAGTGATGGGTACATCAGATCATGGGAACATCAGATCATGGGAACATCAGATCATGGGAACATCACATCACTTGATGTTCCCAATTTTCTGATGGGAACATCAGACCATTTGGGAAGGCATCGGACGAGGGAGTGGGGAATGGTGGAAATGACCAGGGAACGGAAGAGATGGTGGGGAGGACGATGGGACAAGGGAGTGGGTAATGGTGGGGAAGCACGAGGGGACGGGGAATTTGGGATGGTGAGGGACAGGGGGATTGGTGCACTAAGCATGGTGGGTAGGACAAAGGGACCAAGGAGAGGGGCATGGTGGGAAGGAAGAGGGGATGGTGGGGAGGACAAAGGGACCAAGGAGAGGGGCATGGTGGGAAGGAAGAGGGGATGGTGGGGAGGACGAGGGGATGGTGGAGTGGGGAATGGTGGAGAGGACGAGGAGATGGGTGAGGGGAGAATTGTGAGGGGGGGGGGGGACTGGGGGACAGGGAAGGTTCCAGGAGACAGGAATATATACTAGCAGTACCCGGCACTGGTAGCATATATATATCTATATAAAACTGAAAACTCACACCCCAGATGTGATATGTTTTAAGTTGCATATATGCCTGGGGACCATTCAGGCTTGTTCGCATATATCTATATAAATAGAAATGTAAATGTTTCTATACCTATATCTATATAAATAAAAAAAAATATATATAAATATAAAAATGTAAATGAAAGTCCTTCACCAATTGCTGAGAAATTTTCACACAACATTCCATTCACATCCGAGCGGGTTTATATATACTTATTATATAGATGTTATGTCTGTGACGGGAAAAAACATACTTTACTTGAAAAACTGTATTTTTCATGGGAGGGAAATCTTTGAAACCTCTTTACCGATTGCTTTGAAATTTTGACACGACGTTGCATTCGAATAGGTGCGTGTTTTTATATACCTCCTATATGCATGCCACACCTGTGACAGGAAAAATCGTGTTTTTTTTAAAACAGCGCCATCTGTTGGACGTAAGAGCAACACACACTGAAATCTCAACTACGGGCACACAATAACCTGTGCTACTTGGAACTTTTTGTTCCGAGTTGCGAATCTTAAACAACAACAACAAGCTGAAATCTCCGAATGTTTTTTATTGATTGTTTTGAAATTTGGATACCACGTTCCATTCAAATACACTCGTGTTTTTATATACCGACTATATAGATGCCACACCAGTGACATGTAAAAACATGCTTGTTTGAAAAACAGCGCAATCTGTTGCACATAATAGCAACTCACGCTATACTAAATCTGTTACGATTCCATTTCAGTGTTTCTGATTGCATTGGTAAATTTAATTTTCATGAATTTCGATTTATTTTCATTTTGATTTAATTTATTTTGTATGACATTGCGTTGAAATGGAGCTGTTTTGGTTACCATACCGTTCATTTCCTGAGTAAAATTTATTTTTGTATTTTTCATTTTTTTCCTTTCATTTTTTATCTGTTTTTCTTATTTTTCAGTGATGGGAACATCAGATTATTTGATGTTCTTAATTTTCTAATGAGATCATCAGATCGTTTGGGAATGCATCGAACGAGGGAGGGGGAAATGTTGGGGAGGACAAGGGGACGGGATTGCGGGATTTTAGAGATGACGAGAAGACAGAGGAGGGGGTAATAGCGGGGAGGACGAGGGGATTGGGCAATTGGGGATGGTGGGGATGAAGAGATAGGGGAATGGAGAATGGTGAGGAGGACAAGGGAACAGAGGAGTGGGGGTTGGTGGAAAGGATGAGGGGACGGGGGTGGGATGAATGGTAGGGAGGATGAGGGGATGGGGGGAGTGGGAGATGGAACGGAAACGTGCCAGTTGATCTGACCTCAGGACAATTTTCATTTCCTCATAACTTCTACAATTTAGTAACGTCAAATGAAGAATTGGTTAAAAAAGTATTTCCCAATATTCAAACCAATTATAAGAATCACGATTGACTGAGTGAACGAGCTATTCTTGCAGCCAAGAACAAAGACGTCTACGAACTTAACAATATTATTCAGTCTAATATCCAAAGCAAGGCAGTCCATACAAGTCTGTCGATACTGTTGAGGAAGCAGATGACGCGGTTAATTATACAACAGAATTATTGAATTCACTCGATCTACCAGGGATACCAACAAACGTACGTTAATTGTAATTCGGCTTGCCAGTTATTATGTTGTGAAATATCAACCACACAAAAAACATTGCAAGGCCACGAGCCTTGCAGTAAAAAAAAAAAATAAAAGACAACGTCGAAGAAGCAACAATCGTGACAGGACCTTTCAAAGGTGAAGATGTCCTCATTCCTCGCATTCCTATTATTCCAACAGATATGCCATTTTAACTTAATTAAGAGATTGTAATTTCCTATTTGATTGGTGTTTACAATCACCATCAACAAAGCTCAGGGCCAATCTTTAGAAATGTGCAGTTTATATCTAGATATGGAATGCTACTCTCATGGACAATTAAATGTTGCGTGTTCAAAAATCGACAAACCAGACAATCTCTATATCTCCACAGACAATAGACCAACAAAAAGTATTGTATACCCACAAGCATTGTGAAATTAAACATATTAGAAACGTGCGCTTTCTCTTTTCTTTCTTTCCCATTTAAACACATTGAGCCACAGCAACGCGTGGCAGGTACAGCTAGTATATATATTAATGTAAATGTTCATTTGTTCAAAATCTATAATCTCCGAAAGATTTTCACCGATTGTTTTGAAATTTTCACACAACGTTCCATTTGCATCGGAGCAGGTTTTTATATACATACTATATAGATGTTGCGTCTGTGACGGGAAAAAAACATGCTTTTTGAAACACTGTTTTTCATGTGTTTTTCTGGTGAGGGAAATCTTTGAAACCTCATTACCTATTGCTTTGAAATTTTGACACAATCTGGCATTCGAATAGGCGCATCTTTTTATGTATCTACTATATACATGCCTTACCTGTGACAGGATTTTTTTTTTAAGTGCCATCTGTTGGACATAAGAGCAACACACGCTGTAATCTCCGAAAGTTCATCACCGATTGGCTTGAGGTGGAGTGCAGCTACCGTGCAGTGAGGGCGTGTCGCCTGCTCGCTCCGGTGGTTTGAGTCGGTTCTCACGACGTGAAGAGAGCCATGGGGAAGGCTCAGCACAAGAGGGAATGGAAGCAGCTTTCGGACGAGGAGGGACGGTGGACCGATGTGCAGCAGGCACCAAAGAAAACTGCTATCGAGGCTTTACCACTTGCTTCTACTAGCAAGTCAGCGGACGTAATGGACCTAGAGAGGACAGCGTCAGTCATACACCAGCCAGTGTCAGTCAATGCTTCTCTGTCCACAACACAGCCGCGGAACGGCAGTATGAGTCAGGAGAGGACACCACCAGTTTCACGCCAGCCAGTGTCAGCCATTGTTCCTCTCTCCACAGCCCAGCCGCAGGACAGCAGTATGAGACAGGGAAGGACACCACCAGTCTCACACCAGACATCGCCAGCCTCTGCACATCTTCCAAAATTCAAGATCATGCAGACCGACCACTTTCCTACAGCATATGGAGTGGTAACGGCGATGGAAAAAGAACAACCAGAGCTCAAACTTTCCATTACAGTCAACCTGAAGGGGGAAATAATACTGACACCTCAAGACCAACAGACTGCACATTACTTAGAGAAGGTAAGAGTCCTGCAGGGGAAACCTGTCTGCTTGGTAAAGCTGGACCCTTCAGAACGACGCACACGAGTTGTGCTTTTTGGATACCCAATCGACTTTCCCCTGGATCCAGTGCTAGAACACAAGCAAGTCCTGAATGCGGAACGTTGCCACACAAAAGTAGACAAGGCAGCGACGCGTCAGGTTCTGGGGACCGTCATGGGACGTGTGCCAGAAACTTTCGGTCTTGGAAATTGGGGGACATACCGACAGAGGCCATACGTCCCGGAACCCCTACGCTGCTTCAGGTGTCAGAAATACGGCCACCATCAGTCACGCTGCACAGGACAGGAGAGGTGCGGAGTGTGCAGCCTGAGACATCCAACCAAAGACTGTATTGCCAAGCACAAGGCAAACCAGACCACAACAGCCAAATGTCCAATTTGTGGAGGCAAACATCATGCCTGGAGCACAACCTGCTCTGCACGGAAACAAAAAGTGCAGACAGCTCAGGCCAGGATCAACACACTGCCCAGCAATACATCCACCAACACCAACGTCTGGAACACTCGTGCACAGCCACAACAGCCACCCGCTCTCACAGAGCAAAATTTTCCGAATCTGTCAATTCCGAATCAGACATTACACGAAAGTGTTGCAGAAGTCCAGCACATGCAAAAGAGCAGAAAACACTTACTTTCGGAATCTCCTCACCAGCTATACAGTTTTACCGAGGTCCAGCTGAAAACCATCGTGAAGATCATGGCAGAGACCATTATCAATTGCCTACAGATGACGCAGAACGCCTTGCAACAACAGACTCAAGACATCACTTGTGTGATAATGGACAAGATCGTGCAGCAGACCACAGTTACACGAGAAATAGACAGTCTCCGACAGGATGGAGCACAAGAGGACAAACATCGCAACTTGGACATACTGACTACCAACAACAGTCGGCTAGTCAAGACACCGGAACATCAACATTCACAAACGCAACTGCAAGAAGCTGTGACCACCCACGATCAACAGAATCTTCCAACACAGGAGACAGACAACAACAGCCAATGCAGTCTGATCTGCAGCAAAGCCAACAAAGGCGTATTGAACAGCAGAGCTGCGCAGGTTCCGCCAACACAAGAAACGGCCGCGAGCAATCAATGCAGTCCGACTTGCAGCAATACCAACAACAAAGTGATGGACCACAGTTCTGCACAGATTCCAACAATGCCGGGGTTGACCACGGACACTCAATGCAGTCCGACCTGCTGCACTTCCAACAACATAGCGATGGACCACAGTTATGCACAGATTCCAACCAACGTCGGGGATGACCACGAACTATCAATGCAGTCCGATTTGCAGCGACACGACTTGCGAGGCGGAGAATATAGAGGTCGATTCCGAGGAGGAGTTCTAGTAGAACAAGCGACACCAACCGAACCCGTCGTCTGGCCATTACGAATTCTGCAGTGGAACATACAAGGTCTTGGAAATAAAAAACACACACTTCAGGAGACTGCAATCAGCACGAAAGCAGATATAATCGTTTTGGAAGAAACTCTTTTCTCAGCCACGAAATCCTTCAGATTAGCTGGATATCAGCACTATGTTCTACCGTATGAGCAGGGGAGACTAAGAGGATTAATGACCCTAGTCAGAAACACCATACCCAGCAAGAAAATAGACTCAGTTTCTTGTGGGGATGGAGTAGAGGTATTAGCAGTTACAGTGAATATGGCTAATTTTGAGCTCCTCATATACAACGTCTACAAGCCCCCCTAGACGTAAACTAGAAGCAGAGGCAGTGCTTGCCTTGGCCACGCAGGAAAATTTAATTATTGCTGGAGATTTTAATGCTCATCATCCAGAGTTAGGTGCAACTGGGCCAGCCAATGCAGATGGGAGCCATTTAGCTGCAGCTCTGCGAGAAGTACCTGAAATTACACTTCTCAACACTGGGGAACCCACTCACATTCTAGGAGGTTCCCTTCATCTTACATTCGTCTCAACAGCACTCCAGCAACAGGCGAAGTGGGAAGTAGACCCGGTGATCACCAGTGACCACTATGCTACTGTCACGACACTCAACCTGGCACGACCTCCTACACCTCCTGCGCAGCCTCGGTGGAATTTAGGAAAGGCCAATTGGAATGTATACCAAGAAGAACATGAAAAATGGTATGCAACGTACACGCCACCTGAGGATTTGAACATACACGAGACCAATCTGCAGGAAGCCGTTGCAGCTGCTGCGAACAAAGCTATTCCAATCATTATCACAGGTAACACGAAACGAAAGAACTATTGGTTCTATAGTAATGACGTTAAAGAACAGAACCACAGAGTCAACATCTTCAGAAAACATCTAAAGAGAAACCCCACACCAGAAGGAAGAACTCTGCTACGAGCGGTGATATCTGAAGCGAGGCGAGTTTCTAGAGAAGTAAAGGAGGCAAGATGGTTTGAGTGGTGTCAAACTCTAAATGAACATAGTAGTCTTGGCAAGATATGGGGTCAGATTAAAACTATATCAGGTCGACCAGCCCGGCCACAGGCATGTATTCAACCATTGCAGGAGGCTGAGAGACTTGCTCTCCAATTTGCAGAAAGAACAGCTTCATATCAGCTTCCTGCAATGGTCCGAAGGCAGCAAGAACACTTAAAACAAGAGAGGATGACAGTCATTCATGACGGCATAGCTATAAATGACGAATGTGACTGTCCCTTCACCGAACATAAACTAAGCAGAGCCAAAAAAGGTGGTAAGGACACTGCACCAGGTGCTGATAACATTACATACTCAATGATCGCACATGCAGGTCCTGCTGGAGACCGAGGGATATTGGACGTCATCAATGCGTCTTGGCAGCAAGGCAAACTACCGCCCTCTTGGAAGAAAGCAGACATTATCCCGATTCCCAAGCCGAATGAACCTGGCAATTACAGACCCATTTCATTAACATCATGCGTTAATAAAACTGCAGAACGGATGGTCTTAAATAGGCTACTGTGGAAGACTGGAGACCTTCATAAACACATATTTGGCTTCACTAGAGGAGTAGGTACTGCAAACTGCATAGCAACATTACTAGGAACAGTTAACTCGGGTCCAGCTATAGTGGTCTTCCTTGATCTGGAAAAAGCGTTTGAACTTGCAAGCCCGCCAGCAATACTACACACCTTAGTTAAAAAAGGTGTGAGGGGGAAAATGCTAGCATGGATTCAAGATTACCTAAGTCACAGGTATGCCAGAGTAAAGTTGCAAGGACAAGTGTCGGACTACCACTTGCACGAGAATGGAACTCCACAAGGAGGAGTCCTCAGTCCTAGTCTTTTTAACATCCTTATGGAAAACCTTGTTACCATGTCCTTTACAGAAGGGGGTTACATTGCTAAGCTATGCTGATGATCTATCATTAGTCATTACGGGTCCTTCACTTCTAAATAAAGCTCAAGGTGCTTTAGATCAAGTGACATCTGAATGCAGTGTTTTAGGGCTAAAAATATCTGCACAGAAGTCTAAGGCGATGAGACTAGGTGGCAACACTCCAGACAGGCACCTACGCATTCAAGACATTAACCTTCAGTGGGTTACACAATATCGATATCTCGGAGTGTGGATTGATTTTAAACTGACATTCCATAAGGAAATTCAATACCTAAAGGAGAAAGCAAAGTCACGAATAAATATAATGAGAGCAATCACAGGGCCCCGTCTAGGAGCGGGACACAGAGTGTTGAGAATGTTTTACATACACGCCGTTCGTTCCCTGGTTGATTATGCAGCGCCTGCCTTACTCACTCTTTCTCCTGGTCAGTGGGCAAACGTTGAGGTTCTTCAAAATGATGCATTGCGAGTCTTAACAGGTGCTCCCAGATGGACTAAAATCCTGAACCTAAGACTAGAGACAAAGCTAACGTCGATTGAAATAAGGGTAAAGGGGATTGCTGCGTGCATGCTGACCAAGATATTGACTAGACCTAGAATCAGTTCACTTAAAGATATGATCACTGGAGCACTAACTCTGGACAGAAGAGCCTCCAATGGCAACAGGTGGACCCATTGTGCGATAAACGCCATCGATACATTCGATATGGCAAACACAGTCACTGAGAGGGGTGTCGACGACATACATGTAGACTTTGTTATACAAACCCCTTGGGAATCTCTGCCAGCAGACTTTCAGATTATGGCTCTTAACGGAAAGAAGAACCAGACACATCCTCATCTGCTACGTCACATTGCACAGATGCATATAGAAGCAAACATGGCATCCGACAGCTTCACTTACTTCACGGATGGGTCAGTAGACCAGCAGGGACAAGAAACCGGAGCTGCAGTTAAAGCAGGAAACTCTGTATATAGTTGGAGGCTCTCAAATGGGTGTTCGACTTTACAGACTGAGATGCTAGCCATTCAAAAGGCTTTGGAACATGCTCTTGCTGAACACCGAAAACATGTTATCATCCATACAGATTCGAGAACCGCCATAGAAACCTTGCAACAAGAACACATATGTGATAACATCCATCTGATCACAAATGTCTTATCATTCATGCACACACTCAAACGACAAGGCCGACGGGTACTTATCAACTGGGTGCCAAGTCATGTGGGACTATTAGGTAATGACATTGCAGACGAAGCTGCAAAACTTGCTACTAAGAGGAGAAATGTAGACATTTACATCCAACAGAGTCTATCCCAGATGAAGAAAGTAATTCGAAACAGAGCAATGCGAAAGATGTACAGTGACCACAACACAGCAGTTGCAACATCAGGATCTGCGGGTTGGTACAAGAATTCAACCAACTACGAACTACTTAGTTTGATGAACGGGGGCAGTAGAACAACAGAAGTGCACTTACATCGCATCAGGCTTGGATGTGCATCGGAAATAGGCTTACGGGTTCCGGAAGGTGAGAGGAAATGTCAACACTGTGGAGAAATGCCCGACAGACCACTGGAACATTATCTAACACAGTGCACAGTTACAAACCCGTTAAGATTTCCCCTTCGATTCAACAGAGCAGAGGAAGTTGTTAAACACATAAGGCAAAATCTTACTGAAGCGACCATACGAGTCATACATACTCATCCTCCGCCCAGGTAAAACAGAAACAAGCATCACTTAGTGGGCCAGCCAGAGGCTTAGGGCCCGCGCAGGATTATCCCTGCTAATAAGAAAAAAAAAATTGTCTTGAGATTTTGTCACAACGTTGCATTCGAATAAGCGTGTCTTTTTATATACATTCTATATAGATATCACCCGTTTAACGTAAAAACATGCGTTTTTGAAAAACAGCGCTATCTGTTGCACATAATAGCATCATGCACACTATACTAAATATGTCACAAATTCCATTTCAATGTTTCCAATTTCTTTGATAAATTTTATTTCATAGATGTCGATTTATTTTATTTTTATTTAATTATTTTGTGTGACATTGTGTTGGAATTGAGCAGTGTTGTTTACCATATCGTTCATTTCGTAAGTATAAGTATAGATGCCATACCTGTGACAGGAAAAACTATGCTTTTCTTGAAAAACAGAGCCATCTGTTGCATGCAAGAGCAACACACTTGCTCTACTAAATATGTTACAATTCCAATTCAATGTTTCTGATTGCAGTGATAAATTGAATTTTCTTTGATTTTGATTTATTTTATTTTGATTTAATTATTTTGAGTGAATTGCATTGGAATTGAGCTGTGTTGTTTACCATACCGTTCTTTTTGCGAGTAGAGTTTATTTTTTTTATTTTTTTTCATATTTTCAATTCATTTTTAACTGTTTTTCTTATATTTCAGTGATTCAGTGATGGGAACATAAGATCACTTGATGTTTCCAATTTTTTTATGTGAACATCAAACCCTTTGGGAAGGCATTGGACGAGGGAATGGGGAATGGTGGGGATGAGAAGGGGACAGAATTGAGAGAAGGTGCGGAGGACGAAGAGACAAGGGAGGAGGGTAATGGTGGGGAAGGACGAGGGGACGGCGGAGTTTGGGATGGTGGGGACGAGGGGATGGAGGAATTGTGAATGGTGGGGAGGACAAAGGGACTGGGGAGTAAGGTATGGTGGGGAGAACAAAGGGACTGGGGAGTGGGGCATGGTGGAAAGGAAGAGGGGATGTTGGAGTGGGAATGGTTGGGAGGCCGAGGAGACGGGGTGAGGAGGGAAATGGTGGGGAGGACTAGGGGACAGGGAAGGTTGCTATGGCTCAGCAACGCACGTTCGTTACTTTTATATGCATACTATATAGATGTCACGACTGTGACGGAAAAAAACATGTTTTTTTTCGAAAAACTATGTTTCTAATGGGTTTTTCATGGGAAGGAAATCTTCAAAACCTCTTTACCGATTGCTTTGAAATTTTGACACAACGTTGCATTCGAATAGGCACATCTTTTTATATATCTACTATATACATGCCTCACCTGTGAGAGGAAAAAACGTTTTTTTTTTAAACAGCACCATCTGTTGGACGTAAGAGCAACACACGCTGTAATCTCCGAAAGTTCTTCACCGATTGCTTTGAAATTTTGACACAACGTTGCATTCCATTAGGCGCGTCTTTTTATATACCTACTGTATAGCTGCCACCCCCTGTGACAGGTATAAACATGCGTTTTTAAAAAACAGCGCCATCTGTTGCTTATAATAGCAACATGCACGCTATACTAAATATGTCACGAATGTTTCAATGTTTCCAATTGCATTGATTTTTTTTTTTCTTTTTAGCAGGGATAATCCTGCGCGGGCCCTAAGCCTCTGGCTGGCCAACTAAGTGATGCTTGTTTCTGGATTACTTGGGCGGAGGATGAGTATTCATGACTCGTATGGTCGCTTCAGTAAGATTTTGCCATATGTGTTTAACAACTTCCTCTGCTCTGTTGAATCTAAGGTGAAATCTGAACGGGTTTGTAACTGTGCACTGTGTTAGATAATGTTCCAGTGGTCTGTCGGGCATTTATCCACAGTGTTGACATTTCCTCTCATCTTCCGGAACCTGTAAGCCTATTTCCCATGCACATGGGTATCCAAGCCTGATGCGATGTAAGTGCACTTCTGTTGTTCTACTGCCCCCTTTCATCAAACTAAGTGGTTCGTAGTTGGTCGAATTCTTGTACCAACCCGCAGATCCTGATGTTGCAACTGCTGTGGTGTGGTCACTGTACATCATTCGCATTGCTCTGTTTCGAATTACTTTCTTCATCTGGGAAAGACTCTGTGGTATGTAAATGTCTACATTTCCCCTCTTAGTAGCAAGTTTTGCAGCTTCGTCTGCAATGTCATTTCCTATTAGTCCCACATGACTTGGCACCCAGTTGATAAGTACCCGTCGGCCTTGTCGTTTGAGTGTGTTCATGAATGACAAGACATTTGTGATCAGATGGATGTTATCACATATGTGTTCTTGTTGCAAGGTTTCAATGGCGGTTCTCGAATCTGTATGTATGATAACATGTTTTCGGTGTTCAGCAAGAGCATGTTCCAAAGCCTTTTGAATGGCTAGCATCTCTGTTTGTAAAGTCGAACACCCATTTGAGAGCCTCCAACTATATACAGAGTTTCCTGCTTTAACTGCAGCTCCGGTTTCATGTCCCTGCTGGTCTACTGACCCATCCGTGAAGTAAGTGAATCTGTCGGATGCCATGTTTGCTTCTATATGCATCTGTGCAATGTTATGTAGCAGATGAGGATGTGTCTGGTTCTTCTTTCCTTCACGAGCCATAATCTTAAAGTCTGCTGGCAGAGATTCCCAAGGGGCTTGTATAACAAAGTCTGCATGTATGTCGTCGACACCCCTCTCAGTGACTGTTTGCCATATCGAACGTATTGATGGTGTTTATCGCACAATGGGTCCACCTGTTGCCATTGGAGGCTCTTCTGTCCAGAGTTAGTGCTCCAGTGATTATATCTTTAAGTGAACTGATTCTAGGTCTAGTCAATATCTTGGTCAGCATGCACGCAGCAATCCCCTTTACCCTTATTTCAAGCGACGTTAGCTTTGTTTCGAGTCTTAGGTTCAGTATTTTAGTCCATCTGGGAGCACCCGTTATGATTCGCAATGCATCATTTTGAAGAACCTCAACGTTTGCCCACTGACCAGGAGAAAGATTGAGTAAGGCAGGTGCTGCATAATCAACCAGGGAACGAACGGCGTGTATGTAAAACATTCTCAACATTCTGTGTCCCGCTCCTAGACGGGGCCCTGTGATTGCTCTCATTATATTCATTCGTGACTTTGCTTTCTCCTTTAGATATTGAATTTGCTTATTGAATGTCATTTTAAAATCAATCCACACTCCGAGATATCGATATTGTGTAACCCACTGAAGGTTAATGTCTTGAATGCGTAGGTGCCTGTCTGGAGTGTTGCCACCTAGTCTCATCGCCTTAGACTTCTGTGCAGATATTTTTAGCCCTAAAACACTGCATTCAGATGTTACTTTATCTTAAGCACCTTGAGCTTTATTTAGAAGTGAAGGACCTGTAATGACTAATGCTATATCATCAGCATAGCTTAGCAATTTAACCCCTTCTGTAAAGGTCATGGTAACAAGGTTTTCCATAAGGATGTTAAAAAGACTAGGACTGAGGACCCCTCCTTGTGGAGTCCCATTCTCGTGCAAGTGGTAGTCCGACACTTGTCCTTGCAACTTTACTCTGGCATACCTGTGACTTAGGTAATCTTGAATCCATGCTAGCATTTTCCCCTTCACACCTTTTTTAACTAAGGTGTGTAGTATTGCTTGCGGGCTTGCAAGTTCAAATGCTTTTTCCAGATCAAGGAAGACCACTATAGCTGGACCCGAGTTAACTGTTCCTAGTAATGTTGCTATGCAGTTGGCAGTACCTACACCTCTAGTGAAGCCAAATATGTGTCTATGAAGGTCTCCAGTCTTCCACAGTAGCCTATTTAAGACCATCCGTTCTGCAGTTTTACTAATGCATGATGTTAATGAAATGGGTCTGTAATTGCCAGGTTCATTCGGCTTAGGAATCGGGATGATGTCTGCTTTCTTCCAAGAGGGCAGTAGTTTGCCTTGCTGCCAAGGCGCATTGATGACGTCCAATATCCCTCGGTCTCCAGCAGGACCTGCATGTGCGATCATTGAGTATGTAATGTTATCAGCACCTGGTGCAGTGTCCTTACCTCCTTTTTTGGCTCTGCTTAGTTCCTGTTCGGTGAAGGGACAGTCACAATTGTCATGCATAGCTATGCCCTCACGAATGACTGTCATCCTCTCTTGTTTTAAGTGTACTTGCTGCCTTCGGACCATTGCAGGAAGCTGATATGAAGCTGTTCTTTCTGCAAAATGGAGAGCAAGTCTCTCAGCCTCCTGCAATGGTTGAATACATGCCTGTGGCCGGGCTGGACGACCTGATATAGTTTTAATCTGACCCCATATCTTGCCAAGACTACTATGCTCACTTAGAGTTTGACACCACTCAAACCACCTTGCCTCCTTTATTTCTCTAGAAACTCGTCTTGCTTCAAATATCACCGCTCGTAGCAGAGTTCTTCCTTCTGGTGTGGGGTTTCTCTTTAGATGTTTTCGGAAGATGTTGACTCTGTGGTTCTGTTCTTTAACTTCATTACTATAGAACCAATAGTTCCTTCGTTTCGTGTTACCTGTGATAATGATTGGAATAGCTTTGTTTGCAGCAGCTGCAACGGCTTCCTGCAGAACGGTCTCGTGTATGTTCAAATCCTCAGGTGGCGTGTACGTTGCATACCATTTGTCAAGTACTGCTTGGTATACATTCCAATTGGCCTTTCCTAAATTCCACCGAGGCTGCGCAGGTGGTGGAGGAGGTCGTGCCAGGTTTAGTGTCGTGACAGTAGCATAGTGGTCACTGGTGATCACCGGGTCTACTTCCCACTTCGCCTGTTGCTGGAGTGCTGTTGAGACGAATGTAAGATCAAGGGAACCTCCTAGAATGTGAGTGGGTTCCCCAGTGTTGAGAAGCGTAATTTCAGGTACTTCACGCAGAGCTGCAGCTAAATGGCGCCCATCTGCATTGGCTGGCCCAGTTGCACCTAACTCTGGATGATGAGCATTAAAATCTCCAGCAATAATTACATTTTCCTGCGTGGCCAAGGCTAGCACTGCCTCTGCTTCTAGTTTACGTCTAGGGGGCTTGTAGACATTGTATATGAGGAGCTCAAAATTAGCCATATTCACTGTAACTGCTAATACATCTACTCCATCCCCACATGAAACTGAGTCTATTTTCTTGCTGGGTATGGTGTTTCTGACTAGGGTCATTAATCCTCTTAGTCTCCCCTGCTCATACGATAGAACATAGTGCTGATATCCAGCTAATCTGAAGGATTTCGTGGCAGGGAAAAGAGTTTCCTCCAAAACGATTAAATGTGCTTTCGTGCTGATTGCAGCCTCCTGAATTGTGTGTCTTTTATTTCCAAGACCCTGTATGTTCCACTGCAGAATTCGTAATGGCCAGACGACGGGTTCGGTTGGTGTTGCCTGTTCTACTAGAATTCCTCCTCGGAATCGACCTCTATATTGTCCGCCTCACAACTAGTATCGCTGCAAATCGGACTGCATTGCCAGTTCGTGGTCAACCCCGACGTTGTTGGAATCTGTGCATAACTGTGGTCCATCGCTATGTTGTTGGAAGTGCTGCAGGTCGGACCGCATGGATTGTCCGTGGTCATCCCCGGCATTGTTGGAATCTGTGCATAACTGTGGTCCATCACTTTGTTGGTGGTATTGCTGCAAGTCGGACTGCATTGAATGCTCGTGGCCGTTTCTTGTGTTGGTGGAACCTGTGCATCTCTGCTGGCCAATACGTCTTTGTTGGCGTTGCTGCATATCAGACTGCATTGGCTGTTGTTGTCTGTCTCCCGTGTCGGAAGAGTCTGTTGATCGTGGGTGGTCACAGCTTCTTGCAGTTGCGTTTGTGAATGTTGATGTTCCGGAGTCTTGACTATCCGACTGGTGTCGGTAGTCAGTATGTCCAAGTTGCGTTGGTTGTCCTCTCGTTCTCCATCCCGTCGGAGACTGTCTATTTCTCGTGTAACTGTGGTCTGCTGCACGATCTTGTCCATTATCACACAAGTGATGTCTTGAGTCTGTTGCTGTGAGGCGTTCTGCGTCATCTGTAGGCAATTGATAATGGTCTCTGCCATGATCTTCACGATGGTTTTCAGCTGGACCTCGGTAAAACTGTATAGCTGGTGAGCAGATTCCGAAAGTAAGTGTTTTCTGCTCTTTTGCATTTGATGGACTTCTGCAACACTTTCGTGTAATGTCTGATTCGGAATTA
Source organism: Procambarus clarkii (assembly GCF_040958095.1). Taxonomy (NCBI): domain Eukaryota; kingdom Metazoa; phylum Arthropoda; class Malacostraca; order Decapoda; family Cambaridae; genus Procambarus; species Procambarus clarkii. The sequence continues at coordinate 38,946,580 of NC_091175.1, forward strand.
ACAGATTCGGGAAATTTTGCTCTGTGAGAGCGGGTGGCTGTTGTGGCTGTGCACGAGTGTTCCAGACGTTGGTGTTGGTGGATGTACTGCTGGTCAGTGTGTTGATCCTGGCCTGAGCTGTCTGCACTTTTTGTTTCCGTGCAGAGCAGGTTGTGCTCCAGGCATGATGTTTGCCTCCACAATTTGGACATTTGGCTGTTGTGGTCTGGTTTGCCTTGTGCTTGGCAATACAGTCTTTGGTTGGATGTCTCAGGCTGCACACTCCGCATCTCTCCTGTCCTGTGCAGCGTGACTGATGGTGGCCGTATTTCTGACACCTGAAGCAGCGTAGGGGTTCCGGGACGTATGGCCTCTGTCGGTATGTCCCCCAATTTCCAAGACCGAATGTTTCCGGCACATGTCCCATGACGGTCACCAGAACCTGACGCGTCGCTGCCTTGTCTACTTTTGTGCGGCAACGTTCCGCATTCAGGATTTGCTTGTGTTCTAGTACTGGATCCAGGGGAAAGTCGATTGGGTATCCCAAAAGCACGACTCGTGTGCGTCTTTCTGAAGGGTCCAGCTTTACCAAGCAGACAGGTTTCCCTTGCAGGACTCTTACCTTCTCTAAGTAATGTGCAGTCTGTTGGTCTTGAGGTGTCATTATTATTTTCCCCTTCAGGTTGACTGTAATGGAAAGTTTGAGCTCTGGTTGTTCTTTTTCCAACGCCGTTACTACTCCATATGCTGTAGGAAAGTGGTCGGTCTGCATGATCTTGAATTTTGGAAGATGTGCAGAGGCTGGCGATGTCTGGTGTGAGACTGGTGGTGTCCTCCCCTGCCCCATACTGCTGTCCTGCGGCTGGGCTGTGGAGAGAGGAACATTGGCTGACACTGGCTGGCGTGAAACCGGTGGTGTCCTCTCCTGACTCATACTGCCGTCCCGCGGCAGCGTTGCAGACAGAGAAGCATTGACTGACACTGGCTGGTGTGTGACTGACGCTGTCCTCTCTAGGTCCATTACGTCCGCTGACTTGCTGGTAGAAGCAAGTGGTAAAGCCTCGATAGCAGTTTTCTTTGGTGCCTGCTGCACATCGGTCCACCGTCCCTCCTCGTCCGAAAGCTGCTTCCATTCCCTCTTGCGGTGAGCCTTCCCCATGGCTCTCTTCACGTAGGGAGAACCGACTCTTATTAGTATAAGTATAGGTGCCACATCTGTTACAGGTAAAACTATGCTTTTCTTGGCAAACAGCGCCATCTGTTGCATGTAAGAGAAACACACATGCTATACAAAAAGACTACCATGCCCATGCACCACTCAACACCGCACTCTACACACTACCCAACCCGTTCTCGCAAATTCGTAAAGTCAATATTGACTTATTAACTACGTGCATAGGTGATATACTAAACATAATAGATACCCGTAAAAAGATTCATAGAAAACACCGACCTTACCTAACCTTGTTAGTATCTTAAGATAAGCATCTTATTGCTTCGTAATTACAATTATTACTTAACCTGTACCTATTATAGGTTAGGTAATAATTGTAATTACGAAGCAATAAGATGCTTATCTTAACATACTAAGTAGGTTAGGTAAGGTCGGTGTTTTCTATGAATCTTTTTAAGGGTATCTATTATGTTAAGTATGTCACCTATGCACATATTTAATAAGTCAATATTGACTTATTAAATTTGCGAGAACGGTTTGCACTACCCCACACTCTACAAAACTACCATGGCCATGCACCACTCAAGACCACACTCTACACGCTACCCCACACTCTACAAAAACTACCATGGCCATGCACCACTCAACACCACACTCTACACGCTACCCCACACTCTTCAAAAACTACCATGCCCATGCACCACTCAACACCGCACTCTACACACTACCCCACACTCTACAAAAACTACCATGCCCATGCACCACTCAACACCACACTCTACACACTACCCCACACTCTACAAAAACTACCATGGCCATGCACTACTCTACAGTACATACTATGCTCCTTCTGTGTTCATGACCCCACGAGAGCGGGTCGGATAGCGATGTGTCACCGTCGCCTGTGGACCTTGTCCTCGGTCCTGCGAAGGCTGTTCTGTGTTATCTACCCTTGATTGCCAACTCCTCGTACCCCTACCAATGTCCTCAGCCGCTGGTGTGTTCTCCCCTGGCACACTCCCCGTAGGGTATGGCTCCTCACTTGCCTGACCGGTCAGTGTATAGACGCGGTCTGGGTGACAGGAGAACACATGCCCTGTGTTTAGCACCTTAACCTTAACTTCTGCATTCTTTTTGCTAATTACCCAACATGGCCCCACAAACTTGGGTGCCAACTTACCTTCTGCCTGAGCGTGCATCTGCTTCACGAATACCCAATCACCTTCATTGATCACCTTTGCTTGGACCTTGTTCCGCGCATTATAATATGCCTCTGCTACCTCTGTCGACTTTCTTAAATGTAGTTTCACCAAGTCAAATGCCTTGGTTGCTCGCCGACAGACAACACTTTTGAAGTCTAACGCATAGCATGGCGGTTGCTTGCTTGTGAACGTCGTGAACGGAAGTCGGGGATCGAACCCATGCAACAAAAAATGCGGGGTTTCTCCCACCGACCTATTGAACGCCGTGTTGAGCGCCGACTCCACCATCGACAAACTCTGATCCCATGCAAGCACATCATCTGCAGCCAAATGCCGCAGAATACTGATTACTTCAGCATTGTGTCTTTCAACCAAACCATTCGCCGATGGTCGATATGCCAGCACTGGAGTATGTTTGAATTGATACACACTCGCGATGCTTTGAAATACTTGATTGATAAACTCTGACCCTTGGTCTGACACAACTTGTTGAGGAGCCCCAAACCTGGTTAACACACTTTCCACCATGGCCTGCGTCACATCCTCTGCCGACTTAGAACGGAGTGCACTCACCACAGTGAACCGTGTGAGTGCATCCACTGCTACAAATATGTACCTCGCCCCTGAATGAGCTTGTGGTAGCGGCCCAATGAGATCTATGTGTACTCTCTCGAAGGGAGTACTCACCTCCGGCCACCTACGCAAAGGTTCCGCCCCCAACCTATGTGCCTTGTACCTCAGACAACTGTCACAAGAGGCTACATAGACCTTGATATCTTTACCCATGGATGGCCAATAGAACCTTTGACGTGCCCTCTGCAACGTCTTGGACTCCCCTCCATGGCCTGCTGCTGGGATGTTATGACACAGATACATTGCAGTCCTCTGGAACTCCGGTGTCAAGACTGCCTGGTATACTGGTTCAGACCGTATACCCGAAACCCTACCAAGATGATACAACACCTCATCTTCAACCACAAACTCATCCACTGGTGCTGGAAGTGACTTCCTCAACTCCGCACGCTGACCCCTCAAAAACTTCCTTACCTCCCCCCACAGGGGGTGACCTTCCTGACTCCGTATCAGCTCCCTCACATTCCACGACACATCTTCCTCCCCCCTTTCACTCACCACTGCTACATTGTGACACCTTGACAACGCGTCAGCGACCACATTGCTTTTCCCTGGTACATGTTCATAGTTTGTAATGTTAAACTCTGAGAGCGAGGTAACCCACCGTGCCAGTCGCTGACAAGGCTCCTTGGACTCGAACACATACTTAAGGGGTTTGTGATCGCTTCTGAGCCAAATTTCATGTCCAAGCAAGATGTACCGATTCCGTTGTAATATGAATGTGATTGCTAGCGCTTCCCTCTCAATCGTACTATAGTTCCTCTCTGCAGGACATAGTACTCGTGAACAAAATGCAATGGGACGCTCCCGTCCTCGCTCATCCACCTGAGCTACCACATCACCTATCGCTGCGCCAGAAGCATCCGCATACACCAGAAACGGTTTGCTAAAATCTGGGTGCGCCAAGATACTGCGAGAGCTGACAGCAGCCCTCAGTACCTGGAACGCCTGCTGTTGTTCCTTCCCCCACACGAACTCTGCAAGTCCACTGATCTGATGTAATGGTCTTGCAATTTTTGAAAAATCTTTAATAAATCGCCGATAATAGCTAACCAACCCCAGGAAAGATTTGCACTCTTTCTTGTTCTGTGGAACTGGGAACTCTTGAATATCCCTGGTTTTATCTGGCAATGGACTGATACCCATCCGGCCCACTGTATGACCCAGGAATGTTACCGATTCTCCAAAAAAAACTGCATTTTTCGAAATTCACTTTGAGGTTGTGTGACCTCAGCCTTAGCAAGAGTTTCCTCAAATTATGCATGTGCTCCTCTAATGACTTTCCCAGCACGATTACGTCATCGAGGTACAGCAACGCTGTGGGACCTATCAACCCCGATAACACACTCATCATTAGCCTACTGAACACAGCAGGTGCTGACTTCAACCCGAAAGGAAGTCGTTTATATTGCCAGAGCTTGTTACACGCACTAAACGCTGTGATTTCCCTCGACTCTTCCTCCAGCGGTATCTGGTGATACCCACTGAGCAGGTCTAATGTGGTAAAATATTGTGTACCCTTCAAGTGTGTCAATGTGTCCTGTATGTTAGGTAATGGGTATGCTTCGTCTTTCGTCAGCTTGTTTATTCTGCGGAAATCTACGCATAACCTCACTCCCCCATTCTTTTTCCTGACTACTACGAGAGGGTTGTGCCACGGTGAACTGGATGGTTCAATGATATCATGCTCCCTTAGCTGGCTTATCTCCTCTTTCACCTCCCTCTGGTGTGCCACTGGTATGCTATATGCTTTCGTATATACTGGATGTGCGCCCTCTACGTCAATCCTATGTGCTCCTTGAGTAATGCACCCTGGGGGTTCCCCCTATCAACGCAAAAACATCCGGGAACTCCCTGACTAAGCCCCTTAAGGCTTCCTTAACCTCCCTTTCCATGGACATCCTATTCACTATTCCCATTAATTTATCCATTCTATCCTCATCGCCCTCACTCTGACTTACTGACATGGCTGCAATAATCTCCTCCACAGGGTGCCCCCACGCTACCTGTGCATGCTTACTCAAGGTGACTGGCCAGCGAGAGGGATTAAAAACCCTCACCCGAATTACCCCTTCATTTATGTCTTCAATAGTCTCCATTATCACCAACCCTGCTGGATTATCCAATGGCTCAATTTGCACAACGTCTACTCCCTTGGCTTTACATGCCATTTTAACCACTAAGGACGCTTCTCCCGGAATGGTGACATCCTTGGGTACCGTGACTGCCCACTGTATATTCTGGTCCCCAGCCGAGTTACCACAGTTACCCCTCACTACTGCTACTCCTTCTCTACTCCTCACCTTGTTAACGTCTACCGCTTGACCCCCACATACCAATTTATTCCCCCTTGCGCTGAACGCTATGATACATGAGTATTTTTCGAGGAAATCAATTCCCAAGATAATGTTGGTATGTTTCAGCCCTATATCCTGTATTACTACAAAACTATGTTTAAACCATCTATCTTCTAGCTGGAAATCCACAGTTGTCTCTCCCAACACCCGCAACGCATTATCCCCCAACGCCGTTAATCTCCTGTTGTTCGGTATCAGCCTGACGTCTGATCCTAGCACGCTACGACTCATGATGGACACGGAAGCACCGGTGTCCACCAAGGCTGTATAGATAGTGCCCTTTAACCGTAAATGCACCTTTATGGGATGACCCGACCCGACGGTACACAACCACTGTCCGCCACCCCCTACTGTACACACTGGGTAATTAGGCGGAACAAAAAGCTTACACTGCCAGGCCAAGTGACTACCGTCACCACACAGCTTACACACTTTTGTCTGCTTAGGTCGTTCTGGCTCGTATTTACCTGCAGTGTACCCCGTTCCCCGGGGATACCCTCTACCGGTACCCTGGTTCTGGTGGTACATTCCTGTTGCTCCCTGAGCAGGCGTGTATCGTGGTGGAGCAGGAGTGAACCTGCCTCCACGTGCCCCTTGATTATAGCCTCCTCGCTGCCCACGAGTACCCTGATGGGGTCCCCACGACACCCCACTCGTATTGTGTCCCTGGAACACCCTTGGCTCCCAGCCCTTATTATTGTTGCGTCGAGGAGAACCTCGCCCCTTGCCCTTGGAATGTGTGACCCCCGCCGCGGGTCCATCCTCCACTGGCTGAGCTACTGGGGCCAAGAGCTGAGCCTGTCTCTCTTGCGTGTCTGCAAGATTTGCCCGTTCCTTAGGGGACACTTCCTTGAAAATGTCATCCTCTGTCAGTTTATGTGTCGGGCTATTCTCCGCCCAAAACACTGCATGTTTCACCGCTTCCTTAAAAGACTTAGCTTCCCTGAAGTGTAACGCACTTTCCCGCGGTAATGCACCGAAAAAAACACTCCGTTGCATAGAATCTCTTACTACCCCCGTGAACTGCGTTTCCGTCCACTCAATCACATCACCCAAGAGTCTTATTCTATGGCCAAACGCCCTTAATTGTTCCCCTGGTTCTCGTTTAAGTGCAGCTAACTGAGCCTTTAGTTCTACTGCATCGTGCTGCACATCGTAATGATCTATCAGCGCCTGCTTAAACTCGCTATAACTATTTATTTCACTAATTTCCGCCGAGTTGAGCAGAGTCTTTGCTTCCCCTTTCACCTTGGAATATGCCAATGCAATCTTTGCCTGATCCGACCATGACCCCACACTAGTCGCCTTCTCTAGAGCAAAGAAAAATGTTCTAATATCCGTCAGTAACTGACCTTTCGAATCCCGTTTGGCGCCCCAAAACGTGGGTATGTCTCCATATACCTTAGGTCCTGCATTAGTCGTCTCATGCGTGCTCAACACATTTTTCAACCACTGTGCAACCTGCCCAATTGTCTCTGACGCTGCCGCCTGCGCCGTAAGCAACGCCGCCGTTTTATCACCACTCTCACCCTGACCGACATTACTCGTGGCCTGGCCACTGGCGCCCCTATTACTACCCGTACCCGTCATGGCTACTCGCCCCTTATGTGCTCGTGTATGAACCAGCTTGACGCTTTGCCGTACAGTAACCTTACTTGGCCTTATTCCCTTAATCTCACTAGAATCACTTATAATTTTAAGCCACCATTAACAACGTCACTTATCAGTTCCCCACACTACTGTTTCCATCCCTTAGGGGACTTTTCCCTGCCGCACAACGTGGCCACTCCACTTGGCCACACACCTTGGCCCTACACCCCACTATGGCCACTCACTGGCCCACACACCTTCCCTTCCTCACTCCAATATCCACCGTCCTGAACACAACCCGACGTCTAACCAATTCCCGAACATTCCCTCACCAACTAAACTAGTAACACACTTCCTTCATCTCTCACAGTGTTCCAAAACCTGTTTGCGCTGCCACCAAATATGTCGTGACGCTGAACCCCGGTTCATTCCGAACACAGCGATTACACAACACATAACACCTTGCCTCAGCAACCGTTACTACCACCTATACTCCTACACACACCAGACCCTTGAGGCATACCACTAGGTTTGTACTGGAACACAATGAGTGAACATATGGAAGGTATTTAAAGGCCGTCGGGTTTTGTCATTTAATTACAAAGAATAGACTCTGACAAATAATAACATATTAACATACTCTATTAGGTCAATACACTTCCAATACCCATAGACCACTTGACCTCCGCGGTCACCACCCACACTCATAACTTCCGCCTAAGTCCCTAATACGGAATGATTACTACAACGCTCCACACCCGGTTAGTCTTTCATTCAATACTCACATACTGCAGACTTAACTTGGTCACTAAGATCACATCAGGTTCTTGCATAGCTAGCTGCTACACTTCGCTGCTGCCACAAACGGAGATCCAGAGGACTTCTCAGTTCAACTCCCACAATCAGACTGGCTCCAATCAGCCATCTACCTCAACCATTTCACCCCGCCTCTCAAGGAAGGTATAATCCGATTAACCTTATCCCTAGAAGCGGTAATCTTGTTCCTAGAAGCCTGAAGAAGAATAATTCCTCTTTCCAGGAATTATTAATTTGGCTAAGTAGCTGCGGTCTTAATCCCTTGACCTTTCTTAGACATGTGATCCATAGTCTGTCTACTTAACATGTACTTCCAATCATCATTCGTTAAGTGTTGTAGTAGTGATCCTCTAGCTAATAATTCCTACTAACTTGTGGATTACAACACAGCTCCTTTGCTTTCATACATTCCCTATTAAACCACGGATTCTTCCGTTGCTTCTCTGTTTTTTCCTGTCGGGCTGGGACAAACCTGCTTACAGCCTCCTGACATTTTTGGGTGACATAGTCCATCATGTCTTGTACGGACTTGGTTCCGAGTTCTGTGTTCCAATGTATATCCCATAGGAATTTATTCATTTCCTCATAGTTTCCCTTTCGGTACGCCAGCCCTTTGGTTCCCAGTTCTTTTTTGGGGGTGATAATTCCCAGCTCAACCAGGTACTCAAAGCTCAATACACTATGATCACTCATTCCCAATGGGGCTTCCAACTTAACTTCCCTTATATCCGACTCATTTAGGGTAAATATCAGATCAAGCAAGGCTGGTTCATCCCCTCCTTTAATTCTTGTCGGTCCCTTGACGTGTTGACTTAGAAAGTTTCTTGTTGCCACATCCAGCAGCTTAGCTCTCCATGTGCCTGGGCCTCCATGTTGGTCTCTGTTCCCCCAATCTATCTTCCCATGGTTGAAGCCTCCCATGATTAGAAGTCTGGATCCGTTCCTGCTAGCCACAGATGCTGCTCCCTCTGTTATATTGATGGTGGCCAAGTTGTTTCTATCATATTCCTGTCTGGGTCTTCTGTCATTCGGTGGGGGGTTATATATGAATACTATTATAATTTTCTGTCCTCCAGTTGCTATGGTGCCTGATATGTAGTCACTGAAACCTTCACAGTTCTGAATTACCATCTCTTCGAAACTCCAACTTTCTCTCAGTAGCAAAGCTACACCACCTCCTCCCCTCCCTTCTCTCTCTTTCCTCACTACATAGTAGCCCTGTGGAAACACTGCATTTGTTATGATTTTCGTTAGCTTTGTTTCTGTGAGTGCTATTATGTCTGGGTTTTCTTCTAGTGCCCATTCTCCAAGTTCACTTGTTTTATTTGAAATCCCATCTATGTTAGTGTACATCGCCTTGAAGCTCACTTTCTTCTGTTCATTTTCATGTCCCTTTCTTGGCGAGCATTCTGCTGGTGTGGGAAGCTGTTCCTTGGGTGAGAGGATCTGTGAGGTGGTTTGCAGGGTCTCAGAGGATTTTGGGGTGGGGGGTGGGGGTTTAATGGAAGGGGGGACAGGTAGGGTGTGGGTTAAGAAGATAGGGGGGACATGGAGGACACGGGGTGAGGGGGGGGGAGGAGGGATAGGGAGGGTATGGGATGAAGGGGAAGGGGGGACAGGGGGGGAAAAGGTGGGACGGGGTACATGATGGGAATGGGGATGGGGTGTCAGGGTCAGAATGGGGTAGGGGGGGAGGGATGGTTGGGTGGGGGCAGGTAGGGTGAGGGGAAGGGAGGGTTTCTATGCAGAGGGGGGGTGGTGGTGTTGCCCTCCCCACTGGTGTTGCTTGGATGCTGGTTTTGGGTTCCCCTCTTGCCTCTGGGACTGTTGTGTTGGGGGCTGTGATTTCCTGGTTTGCTCCTCTCTCCCGGCACTTCCTCCTTGCCTCTGCTGCCAAGGCTCTCTCCTCCTTCGTCCTGTCCCTCTGCAGGAATACTTTTTTGTATCCCTCCACATGCTGCAGACGACTCTTCCTTTCGAGAATATCCTCCTACGTGGTTTCGTTTGTAAACACCACCTTTACAAGTCAGTTTCAGTCCTTGTTGTACCAGCCTAACCTGAAAACCTTCTCAATGTTATGTACAGCCCCTTCCACCTGTAACCCCTTCAGTAGCCCATGTACTGCCTCTCTATCCTTGCCATTTCATTCTTGCCTGTTGGTTCCTTCCTGTTCTTTGATGCCTACAACTACCACTGATCTTTTTCTCTCCAGCAGTTGAGTGGTGCACCTTGCTGCTTCCTGTGACATAGCTGCCTGCATCGCTACCTCCCTCACTGTGTCCATTGCATCTGAGATCTTTTTCACTCGTTCCGCAAATGATTCAGATTCAGAGAGGCATTTCCTTCCAATGTAACATTCCCACCTTCCCTTTGGATGATAATCTGATGCTCGGTCTCTTTATTTTTCTCTGTGAGAGATTTGATCTCCTCCCTTGCTGATGCTAGCTCACTTTGCAGAATGTTAATTGTAATCCTCATTTCATTCATCTCCCTCCTGAATTCCTCCAGAACTTGGGTTAGCAATTCTTTCGTTTGATCACCCTGGCTGCTTCCCGTGTCCCTGTTGCGGCCTCTTGCCATTTTGCCCCTTATCAAGAGAGAGAGCAAGAGAGAGAGAGAGCAAGGGAGAGAGAGAGAGCAAGAGAGAACAAGAGAGAGAGAGAGCAAGAGAGAGAGAGAGAGAGAGAGAGAGAGAGAGAGAGAGAGAGAGAGAGAGAGAGAGAGAGAGAGAGAGAGAGAGAGAGAGAGAGAGAGATACACACACACACACACACACACACACACACACACACACACACACACACACACATATATATATATATATATATATATATATATATATATATATATATATATATATATATATATATATATATATATATATGTCTTACCTAGTAGCCAGAATGCACTTTTCAGCCTACTATGCAAGGCCCGATTTGCCTAATAAGCCAAGTTTTCATGAATTAAATGTTTTTCGACAATTAAACCTAATCTATCTTTATAGGTTAGGTTAGGTTAGGTAGCCGAAAAAGTTAGGTTAGGTTAGGTTAGGTAGGTTAGGTAGTCGAAAACAATTAATTCATGAAAACTTGGCTTATTAGGCAAATTGGGCCTTGCATAGTAGGCTGAGAAGTGCGTTCTGGCTATTAGGTACGACATATATATATATATATATATATATATATATATATATATATATATATATATATATATATATATATATATATATATATATATATATATATATATATATATATATATATATATATGTCGTACCTAGTAGCCAGAACGCGCTTCTCAGCCAGGGCCCGATTTGCCTAATAAGCCAAGTTTTCATGAATTAATTGTTTTTCGACTACCTAACCTACCTAACCTAACCTAACCTAACTTTTTCGGCTACCTAACTTAACCTTACTTATAAAGATAGGTTAGGTTAGGTTAGGTAGGGTTGGTTAGGTTCGGTCATATATCTACGTTAATTTTAACTGTAATAAAAAAAATTGACCTCATATATAATGAAATGGGTAGCTTTATCATTTCATAAGAAAAAAAATAGAGAAAATATATTAATTCAGGAAAACTTGGTTTATTAGGCAAATCGGGCCTTGCATAATAGGCTGAGAAGTGCGTTCTGGCTACTAGGTACGACATATATATATATATATATATATATATATATATATATATATATATATATATATATATATATATAACTTTAGAACACTTTCCCACCAGGAGACTCGAACCCTAGCCAGCACAGAAGCCTTCCAGCAACTGGCATAACAGGTACGCCTTAACCCTCTGCACCACCGCTCAGACCCTTAAAAGAGATGGTAATTTCGGAGTATTTAAATCCCCCAAAGATCAACACCTCCCAAGAGCACCAGAGCAAGTGAGGGGTCATTTAGACGTTAATTTCATCAAGTCCCTGTTAATATGGGAAGACACAGTGTCTCTGCTTAAGGCACAACTCTCCTAAACACGAGAGTTAAGTATACAACTTTAGAACACTTTCCCACCAGGAGACTCGAACCCTAGCCAGCACAGAAGCCTTCCAGCAACTGGCATAACAGGTACGCCTTAACCCTCTGCACCACCGCTCAGACCCTTAAAAGAGATGGTAATTTCGGAGTATTTAAATCCCCCAAAGATCAACACCTCCCAAGAGCACCAGAGCAAGTGAGGGGTCATTTAGACGTTAATTTCATCAAGTCCCTGTTAATATGGGAAGACACAGTGTCTCTGCTTAAGGCACAACTCTCCTAAACACGAGAGTTAAGTATACAACTTTAGAACACTTTCCCACCAGGAGACTCGAACCCTAGCCAGCACAGAAGCCTTCCAGCAACTGGCATAACAGGTACGCCTTAACCCTCTGCACCACCGCTCAGACCCTTAAAAGAGATGGTAATTTCGGAGTATTTAAATCCCCCAAAGATCAACACCTCCCAAGAGCACCAGAGCAAGTGAGGGGTCATTTAGACGTTAATTTCATCAAGTCCCTGTTAATATGGGAAGACACAGTGTCTCTGCTTAAGGCACAACTCTCCTAAACACGAGAGTTAAGTATACAACTTTAGAACACTTTCCCACCAGGAGACTCGAACCCTAGCCAGCACAGAAGCCTTCCAGCAACTGGCATAACAGGTACGCCTTAACCCTCTGCACCACCGCTCAGACCCTTAAAAGAGATGGTAATTTCGGAGTATTTAAATCCCCCAAAGATCAACACCTCCCAAGAGCACCAGAGCAAGTGAGGGGTCATTTAGACGTTAATTTCATCAAGTCCCTGTTAATATGGGAAGACACAGTGTCTCTGCTTAAGGCACAACTCTCCTAAACACGAGAGTTAAGTATACAACTTTAGAACACTTTCCCACCAGGAGACTCGAACCCTAGCCAGCACAGAAGCCTTCCAGCAACTGGCATAACAGGTACGCCTTAACCCTCTGCACCACCGCTCAGACCCTTAAAAGAGATGGTAATTTCGGAGTATTTAAATCCCCCAAAGATCAACACCTCCCAAGAGCACCAGAGCAAGTGAGGGGTCATTTAGACGTTAATTTCATCAAGTCCCTGTTAATATGGGAAGACACAGTGTCTCTGCTTAAGGCACAACTCTCCTAAACACGAGAGTTAAGTATACAACTTTAGAACACTTTCCCACCAGGAGACTCGAACCCTAGCCAGCACAGAAGCCTTCCAGCAACTGGCATAACAGGTACGCCTTAACCCTCTGCACCACCGCTCAGACCCTTAAAAGAGATGGTAATTTAGGAGTATTTAAATCCCCCAAAGATCAACACCTCCCAAGAGCACCAGAGCAAGTGAGGGGTCATTTAGACGTTAATTTCATCAAGTCCCTGTTAATATGGGAAGACACAGTGTCTCTGCTTAAGGCACAACTCTCCTAAACACGAGAGTTAAGTATACAACTTTAGAACACTTTCCCACCAGGAGACTCGAACCCTAGCCAGCACAGAAGCCTTCCAGCAACTGGCATAACAGGTACGCCTTAACCCTCTGCACCACCGCTCAGACCCTTAAAAGAGATGGTAATTTCGGAGTATTTAAATCCCCCAAAGATCAACACCTCCCAAGAGCACCAGAGCAAGTGAGGGGTCATTTAGACGTTAATTTCATCAAGTCCCTGTTAATATGGGAAGACACAGTGTCTCTGCTTAAGGCACAACTCTCCTAAACACGAGAGTTAAGTATACAACTTTAGAACACTTTCCCACCAGGAGACTCGAACCCTAGCCAGCAACTGGCATAACAGGTACGCCTTAACCCTCTGCACCACCGCTCAGACCCTTAAAAGAGATGGTAATTTCGGAGTATTTAAATCCCCCAAAGATCAACACCTCCCAAGAGCACCAGAGCAAGTGAGGGGTCATTTAGACGTTAATTTCATCAAGTCCCTGTTAATATGGGAAGACACAGTGTCTCTGCTTAAGGCACAACTCTCCTAAACACGAGAGTTAAGTATACAACTTTAGAACACTTTCCCACCAGGAGACTGGAACCCTAGCCAGCACAGAAGCCTTCCAGCAACTGGCATAACAGGTACGCCTTAACCCTCTGCACCACCGCTCAGACCCTTAAAAGAGATGGTAATTTAGGAGTATTTAAATCCCCCAAAGATCAACACCTCCCAAGAGCACCAGAGCAAGTGAGGGGTCATTTAGACGTTAATTTCATCAAGTCCCTGTTAATATGGGAAGACACAGTGTCTCTGCTTAAGGCACAACTCTCCTAAACACGAGAGTTAAGTATACAACTTTAGAACACTTTCCCACCAGGAGACTCGAACCCTAGCCAGCACAGAAGCCTTCCAGCAACTGGCATAACAGGTACGCCTTAACCCTCTGCACCACCGCTCAGACCCTTAAAAGAGATGGTAATTTCGGAGTATTTAAATCCCCCAAAGATCAACACCTCCCAAGAGCACCAGAGCAAGTGAGGGGTCATTTAGACGTTAATTTCATCAAGTCCCTGTTAATATGGGAAGACACAGTGTCTCTGCTTAAGGCACAACTCTCCTAAACACGAGAGTTAAGTATACAACTTTAGAACACTTTCCCACCAGGAGACTCGAACCCTAGCCAGCAACTGGCATAACAGGTACGCCTTAACCCTCTGCACCACCGCTCAGACCCTTAAAAGAGATGGTAATTTCGGAGTATTTAAATCCCCCAAAGATCAACACCTCCCAAGAGCACCAGAGCAAGTGAGGGGTCATTTAGACGTTAATTTCATCAAGTCCCTGTTAATATGGGAAGACACAGTGTCTCTACTTAAGGCACAACTCTCCTAAACACGAGAGTTAAGTATACAACTTTAGAACACTTTCCCACCAGGAGACTCGAACCCTAGCCAGCACAGAAGCCTTCCAGCAACTGGCATAACAGGTACGCCTTAACCCTCTGCACCACCGCTCAGACCCTTAAAAGAGATGGTAATTTCGGAGTATTTAAATCCCCCAAAGATCAACACCTCCCAAGAGCACCAGAGCAAGTGAGGGGTCATTTAGACGTTAATTTCATCAAGTCCCTGTTAATATGGGAAGACACAGTGTCTCTGCTTAAGGCACAACATATTAACAGGGACTTGATGAAATTAACGTCTAAATGACCCCTCACTTGCTCTGGTGCTCTTGGGAGGTGTTGATCTTTGGGGGATTTAAATACTCCGAAATTACCATCTCTTTTAAGGGTCTGAGCGGTGGTGCAGAGGGTTAAGGCGTACCTGTTATGCCAGTTGCTGGAAGGCTTCTGTGCTGGCTAGGGTTCGAGTCTCCTGGTGGGAAAGTGTTCTAAAGTTGTATACTTAACTCTCGTGTTTAGGAGAGTTGTGCCTTAAGCAGAGACACTGTGTCTTCCCATATTAACAGGGACTTGATGAAATTAACGTCTAAATGACCCCTCACTTGCTCTGGTGCTCTTGGGAGGTGTTGATCTTTGGGGGATTTAAATACTCCTAAATTACCATCTCTTTTAAGGGTCTGAGCGGTGGTGCAGAGGGTTAAGGCGTACCTGTTATGCCAGTTGCTGGAAGGCTTCTGTGCTGGCTAGGGTTCGAGTCTCCTGGTGGGAAAGTGTTCTAAAGTTGTATACTTAACTCTCGTGTTTAGGAGAGTTGTGCCTTAAGCAGAGACACTGTGTCTTCCCATATTAACAGGGACTTGATGAAATTAACGTCTAAATGACCCCTCACTTGCTCTGGTGCTCTTGGGAGGTGTTGATCTTTGGGGGATTTAAATACTCCGAAATTACCATCTCTTTTAAGGGTCTGAGCGGTGGTGCAGAGGGTTAAGGCGTACCTGTTATGCCAGTTGCTGGAAGGCTTCTGTGCTGGCTAGGGTTCGAGTCTCCTGGTGGGAAAGTGTTCTAAAGTTGTATACTTAACTCTCGTGTTTAGGAGAGTTGTGCCATATATATATATATATATATATATATATATATATATATATATATATATATATATATATATATATATATAAAAGTTTGTGAGGGTACCACCTCTGGTGCCAATGTGGGGACCCATAGCCTCGGAGAAGAAAATAAAAAGTATTCAGAGGAGACCTTGTGGTTTCTCACTGAACACTAATATTATCTTCTCCTACCACCCCCATTCTTTTGTATGTACACATATATATTTACTTTATTTGAACTTTGTTACAAAAAAGGAGTTACATATGGGTTACAAAGATAGTTATCATAGGTTGTCGAGTTCCTCCAGCTCCTCAGATGGCGGGCAGGAATCCTGGATGCAGTGCGCATTTCCCCTCTGTATCGCCACACTGAGGCGCTGGAAAAGAAAGCTTGCAGCTCTTGGGTCCCTTGTTGTTTCAATGAGCCTAGAACCCAGTTCCTTAAAAAAACTGGTAGCACTTTTACCCCAGGCGCCGAGTGTCTCAGAAGCAATGGGGACAAAATTGTAGTGGTGATCCAGTTCTCTATACTTACGGGATTTGGCTGCTTCCCTGTGGGTGGCAGCGCCACCTGGTTGTGCAACACTGACGTTAATGTAGGTGTTAGCCAGGGTTGATACGCACGTGTAGTCCCATACCAACTGCTTGCCATTCTTCCAGGGGTTCACTGTGATACCATCCGGGCGACCAATAAGAGCATCAGAGTTACGGGGCGTTAGGTAACGGGGCTCTCTTTCAGCTGGGCAACCAGCTGTGGTGAGGCTCCTCTTGATGATGTCGTTAACTTCATTGTGCCTCGAGTGCCATCCCCCTGTGCTTTGGCAGAGTAGGCCATGGTGGCCGTACCTGTCAGCCACCACCTCGCCGCAAATACACCTATATCTGGTGTGGATTGGGGCAGCAAGGCGGAGGGCCACAGCAATTCGGAGGGCGTGTGGTGTGAGACGCGTGCCAGTTGCCGACATTGGGGTTGCTAACAGGAAATCCCCTGCATGTGGTGCTGCTACTGCTGTGAGGCGAGCAATGTCGTGTTGTGTTGTTGCAGCACCCAGGCACTCTGCAGCAACTTGGTCTACAATGGGGCCATCCCAGCTGGATTGCCTGTGGGCTTTTGGGGATGGTGGTTGAGGTGATTGGCCTGCACGAGAGGCCCACTCTGTGGCACAGCATGTAAAATTGGGATCATGTACACCTGCCAGCTGATGTAAGTGGGCAGGTAGAATTTCCTTCACAAGGTCGTCGGATGCTGATAAGGAGGACAGGAAGGCTGGAACAGTGATTTGCGTTGCTGTTCGAACTCCGACGCCCCCAAGTCTTACGGGAAGAGAGGCTTGTTTCCACTGTAGGTCATCGAGAGAGAGGTTAAGGGCTTTTTCTAGCATTGATTACAGTAACCGGTCATACTCCCTTAGTTTCTGGCTACTGTAAGATGGTGAACACCTCAGAAAGTAGGTTAACCTGGGGAGGGACAGACATCTGGTGATGAGGTAGAGTGCATCATGAGCATCAATATCCTGTATATATTGTTAATCAATATGTATCAATATGTATATATATATATATATATATATATATATATATATATATATATATATATATATATATATATATATATATATATATATATATATATATATATATATATATGCGAACAAGCCTGAATGGTCCCCAGGACTATATGCGAATGAAAATGCTTGATGGTCAAGCGGATTAAGGCGCCCTGTAGTTACCAGTTGCGTTGCTTCTGGGAGTATGGGTTCGAGTCACTTCTGGGGTGTGAGTTTTCATTTTCATATATATATATATATATACATATATATATATATATACATATATATATATACATATATATATATACATATATATATATATATATATATATATATATATATATATATATATATATATATATATATATATATATATATATATATATGTCGTACCTAGTAGCCAGAACGCACTTCTCAGCCTACTATGCAAGGCCCGATTTGCCTAATAAGCAAAGTTTTCCTGAATTAATACATTTTCTCGAATTTTTTCTTATGAAATGATAAAGCTACCCATTTCAATATGTATGAGGTAATTTTTTTTTTATTTGGGTTAAAATTAACGTAGATATATGACCAAACCTAACGAACCCTACCTAACCTAACCTAACCTATCTTTTTAGGTTAGGTTAGGTTAGGTAGCCGAAAAAAGTTAGGTTAGGTTAGGTAGGTTAGGTAGTCGAAAAAACATTAATTCATGAAAACTTGGCTTATTAGGCAAATCAGGCCTTGCATAGTAGGCTGAGTAGTGCGTTCTGGCTACTAGGTACGACATGAGCAACGCAACTGGTATGTACAAGACGCCTTAATCCACTTGACCATCACGACCGGACATAATGAGGTGATAGCCGAAGCTATTTGAACCACCCCACCGCCGGCACTCGGATGGTAATCTTGGGCATAGCATTTTACCAAATCACCTCATTCTTTGGGGCACACGTGAGGAACACAAATGCGAACAAGCCTGAATGGTCCCCAGGACAATATGCAACTGAAAACTCACACCCCAGAAGTGAATCGAACCCATACTCCCAGGAGCAACGCAACTGGTATGTACACGACGCCTTAATCCACTTGACCATCACGACCGGACATAATGAGGTGATAGCCGAAACTATTTGAACCACCCCAGTGCCGGCACTCGGATGGTAATCTTGGGCATAGCATTTTACCAAATCACCTCATTCTTTGGGGCACACGTGAGGAACACAAATGCGAACAAGCCTGAATGGTCCCCAGGACAATATGCAACTGAAAACTCACACCCCAGAAGTGACTCGAACCCATACTCCCAGGAGCAACGCAACTGGTATGTACAAGACGCCTTAATCCACTTGACCATCACGACCGGACATAATGAGGTGATAGCCGAAGCTATTTGAACCACCCTACCGCCGGCACTCGGATGGTAATCTTGGGCATAGCATTTTACCAAATCACCTCATTCTTTGGGGCACACGTGAGGAACACAAATGCGAACAAGCCTGAATGGTCCCCAGGACAATATGCAACTGAAAACTCACACCCCAGAAGTGACTCGAACCCATACTCCCAGGAGCAACGCAACTGGTATGTACAAGACGCCTTAATCCACTTGACCATCACGACCGGACATAATGAGGTGATAGCCGAAGCTGTTTGAACCACCCCACCGCCGGCACTCGGATGGTAATCTTGGGCATAGCATTTTACCAAATCACCTCATTCTTTGGGGCACACGTGAGGAACACAAATGCGAACAAGCCTGAATGGTCCCCAGGACAATATGCAACTGAAAACTCACACCCCAAAAGTGACTCGAACCCATACTCCCAGGAGCAACGCAACTGGTATGTACAAGACGCCTTAATCCACTTGACCATCACGACCGGACATAATGAGGTGATAGCCGAAGCTATTTGAACCACCCCACCGCCGGCACTCGGATGGTAATCTTGGGCATAGCATTATACCAAATCACCTCATTCGGATGGTAATCTTGGCCGGCACTTGGATGGTAATCTTGGGCATAGCATTTTACCAAATCACCTCATAGAATATATATATATATATATATATATATATATATATATATATGTCGTACCTAATAGCCAGAACGCACTTTTCAGCCTACTATGCAAGGCCCGATTTGCCTAATAAGCCAAGTTTTCATGAATTAATATATTTTCTCTAATTTTTTTCTTATGAAATGATAAAGCTACCCATTTCATTATGTATGAGGTCAATTTTTTTTTATTGGAGTTAAAACTAACGTAGATATATGACCGAACCTAACCAACCCTACCTAACCTAACCTAACCTATCTTTATAGGTTAGGTTAGGTTGGGTAGCCGAAAAAGTTAGGTTAGGTAGGTTAGGTAGTCGAAAAACAATTTATTCATGAAAACTTGGCTTATTAGGCAAATCGGGCCTTGCATAGTAGGCTGAGAAGTGCGTTCTGGCTACTTGGTACGACATATATATATATATATATATATATATATATATATATATATATATATATATATATATATATATATATATATATATATATATATATATATATATATATATATATATATATATATATATATATATATATATATGTCGTACCTAGTAGCCAGAATGCACTTTTCAGCTTACTATTCAAGGCCCGATTTGCCTAATAAGCCAAGTTTTCATGAATTAATTGTTTTTCGACTACCTAACCTAACCTAACCTAACTTTTTAGGCTACCTAACCTAACCTAACCTATAAAGATAGGTTAAGTTAGGTTAGGTAGGGTTGGTTAGGTTCGGTCATATATCTACGTTAATTTTTACGCCAATAAATAAAAATTGACCTCATACATAATGAAATGTGTAGCTTTATCATTTCATAAGAAAAAAATTAGAGAAAATATATTTATTCTGGAAAACTTGGCTTATTAGGAAAATCTGGCCTTGCATAGTAGGCTGAGAAGTGCATTCTGGCTACTAGGTACGACATATATATATATATATATATATATATATATATATATATATATATATATATATATATATATATATATATATATATATATATATATGTCGTACCTAGTAGCCAGAACGCACTTCTCAGCCTACTATGCAAGGCCCGATTTGCCTAATAAGCCAAGTTTTCATGAATTAATATATTTTCTCTAATTTTTTTCTTATGAAATGATAAAGCTACCCATTTCATTATGTATGAGGTCAATTTTATTTTATTGGAGTTAAAATTAACGTAGATATATGACCGAACCTAACCAACCCTACCTAACCTAACCTAACCTGTCTCTATAGGTTAGGTTCGGTTAGGTAACCGAAAAAGGTAGGTTAGGTTAGGTTAGGTAGGTTAGGTAGTCGAAAAAACATAAATTCATGAAAACTTGGCTTATTAGGTAAATTGGGCCTTGCATAGTAGGCTGAGAAGTGAGTTCTGGCTACTAGGTACGACATATATATATATATATATATATGCGAACAAGCCTGAATGGTCCCCAGGACTATATGCGAATGAAAACTCACACCCCAGAAGTGACTCGAACCCATACTCCCAGAAGCAACGCAACTGGTAACTACAGGGCGCCTTAATCCGCTTGACCATCACGGCCGTCAAAAGGAAGTGATAGCCGAGGCTATTTGAGCCACTTCCCCGACGGCAACTCGGATGGTAATCTTGGGCATAGCATTTCACCAAATCACCTCATTCTTTGGGGCACACGTGAGGAACACAAATGCGAACAAGCATCTTGTTCGCATTTGTGTTCCTCACGTGTGCCCCAAAGAATGAGGTGATTTGGTGAAATGCTATGCCCAAGATTACCATCCGAGTTGCCGTCGGGGAAGTGGCTCAAATAGCCTCGGCTATCACTTCCTTTTGACGGCCGTGATGGTCAAGCGGATTAAGGCGCCCTGTAGTTACCAGTTGCGTTGCTTCTGGGAGTATGGGTTCGAGTCCCTTCTGGGGTGTGAGTTTTCATTCATATATATATATATATATATATATATATATATATATATGTATATATATATATATATATATATATATATATATATATATATATATATATATATATATATATATAAATATATAAATATATATATATATATATATATATATATATATATATATATATATATAAATATATTATTAAATATGACCGAAAAAGTAAGATTAATAATTCTAACACGAATTTTCTCAATCTTTCGTACATTACGCTTCACTGTTGGAGGTAAATCAAAAATCAATTCTCCAAAATTCATTTTTATTTCTAGTCTGACGCGACACGGGCGCGTTTCGTAAAACTTATTACATTTTCAAAGACTTTAATTCACAAATACACAATTGATTAGAACTTACGTATCTCCGATTTTATATCTACATTTGAGTGAGGTGGGAGGGGTGATGTGGCATTAACACAAGACAGAACAAGAGGGGATATTAATAGGGTATTAAAAGTATCAACACAAGACAGAACACAAACAATGGGTATTGAATAGAAGTGTTTGTAGAAAGCCTATTGGTCCATATTTCTTGATGCTTCTATATTGGAGCGGAGTCTTGAGGTGGGTAGAATATAGTTGTGCAATAATTGGCTGTTGATTGCTGGTGTTGACTTCTTGATGTGTAGTGCCTCGCAAACGTCAAGCCTCCTGCTATCGCTGTATCTATCGATGATTTCTGTGTTGTTTACTAGGATTTCTCTGGCGATGGTTTGGTTGTGGGAAGAGATTATATGTTCCTTAATGGAGCCCTGTTGCTTATGCATCATTAAACGCCTAGAAAGAGATGTTGTTGTCTTGCCTATATACTGGGTTTTTTGGAGCTTACAGTCCCCAAGTGGGCATTTGAAGGCATAGACGACGTTAGTCTCTTTTAAAGCGTTATGTTTTGTGTCTGGAGAGTTTCTCATGAGAAGGCTGGCCGTTTTTCTGGTTTTATAGTAAATCGTCAGTTGTATCCTCTGATTTTTGTCTGTAGGGATAACGTTTCTATTAACAATATCTTTCAGGACCCATTCCTCCGTTTTATGAGCTGTGGAAAAGAAGTTCCTGTAAAATAGTCTAATAGGGAGTATAGGTGTTGTGTTAGTTGTCTCTTCAGAGGTTGCATGGCTTTTCACTTTCCTTCTTATGATGTCTTCGATGAAACCATTGGAGAAGCCGTTATTGACTAGGACCTGCCTTACCCTACAGAGTTCTTCGTCGACTTGCTTCCATTCTGAGCTGTGGCTGAGAGCACGGTCGACATATGCGTTAACAACACTCCTCTTGTACCTGTCAGGGCAGTCGCTGTTGGCATTTAGGCACATTCCTATGTTTGTTTCCTTGGTGTAGACTGCAGTGTGGAAACCTCCGCCCTTTTCCATGACTGTTACATCTAGAAAGGGCAGCTTCCCATCCTTTTCCATCTCGTAAGTGAAACGCAGCACGGAACTCTGCTCAAATGCCTCCTTCAGCTCCTGCAGATGTCTGACATCAGGTACCTGTGTAAAAATGTCGTCAACATACCTGCAGTATATGGCCGGTTTCAAGTTCATGTCGACTAAGACTTTTTGCTCGATGGTACCCATGTAGAAGTTTGCAAACAAGACACCTAGGGGAGAACCCATGGCGACCCCATCTACTTGCTTATACATGTGCCCATCCGGGCTCAAGAAGGGTGGCTCTTTAGTACAAGCTTGGAGTAGTTTCCTCAGAATATTTTCTGGCATGTCAAGAGGAGTACAGGCTGGATCACGATACACTCTGTCGGCTATCATTCCGATTGTCTCGTCCACAGGAACGTTGGTAAACAGCGATTCTACGTCCAACGTGGCTCTTATCCCTGTGGCCCGTGTGCCCCGCAGTAAGTCAACAAATTCCTTTGTAGACTTCAGGCTGAAGGCGCAAGGAACATAAGGAGTCAGCAGGCCGTTGAGTCGCTTTGCCAGTCTGTACGTGGGTGTGGGTATCTGGCTAATGATTGGCCGAAGTGGGTTTCCAGGCTTGTGCGTCTTGACATTTCCATACGCATATCCAGGTTTATATTCCCCAAAGATCTTTGGCAGGTGGAGTCCGGATTTCTTGGCGTTCACAGTTTCAATCAGTTTGTTGACCTTTGCTTTTAATTCGGCTGTAGTGTCCTTCGTTACCCTTTGGAACTTAGTTTGGTCAGAGAGTATGATGTTCATTTTCGCCAGATATTCGTCTTTTTTAAGAATGACATATATTGGCGACTTGTCACCTCTCCTGACAACTATCTCCTTGTTCTCAGGAAGGCTTTTAGCTGCCGCTTTAAGCTCGGGGGACAGTATGGTGCTTCTGTAGTTGCCTCGATTCTTTCCTCCTTCTGCAATAAGTTCTGCTTGTAAGGTATCTTTGGTAGTGACCTTCTTTTGTGTCTCGAGGTCGAATATGTCGTCCAACAGAATTTCCAACTCTACTTTCCGGGCCATCTCACTCGGTCTGGACATAACATGACAGTTTATGCCCAGATTTAGGAGAGTGACTTGGTCCTCAGTGAGGTTAATTCCTGCAAGGTTCAGGAAGCCATCTCTTGGTCGTGGAATTGCCATAGGTCCTCCATATAATGTTGTTAGTTTCTTGATAATCCTTGTTTCAGTGCTGAGGTGATGTTGGTCTGTGAGGATGTCGAGGTGTTGTTCAATGCGGGTACGGATACTATGGTCGATGTTGCTATTTCTCCACTCGTTTGTAGCATGAAGTAGTTGCGTTTTGTTGTTTTTGATTTGAACTTGAAACCGGCCATATACTGCAGGTATGTTGACGACATTTTTACACAGGTACCTGATGTCAGACATCTGCAGGAGCTGAAGGAGGCATTTGAGCAGAGTTCCATGCTGCGTTTCACTTACGAGATGGAAAAGGATGGGAAGCTGCCCTTTCTAGATGTAACAGTCATGGAAAAGGGCGGAGGTTTCCACACTGCAGTCTACACTAAGGAAACAAACATAGGAATGTGCCTAAATGCCCACAGCGACTGCCCTGACAGGTACTCGAAGCCTTTCAACACACGCTTGAAACAAACACTTCAATCCGCTTTGTGTGTAGATCCATACGCAATGTTGGAGGAAAGATGTGTACATGTCGAACTTCATGCCGAGGTCTATCTGCTTTCGATGATAAACGTTACATTCTTAGCCCCACTCAGTCACTGGCCTACGGTCATCCTGACATCCCAGCTAATGTTGCCGTTGGCAATGGAGGTGATGATGATGATGATGATGATAATGATGATGATCATGATAATGATGATGATGATGATGAGAATGAAGAGATTCGGGAGGTAGTGGGGATGGAAGGTGCTACCGCACTCCCTCAGCCAAGACTTTACCCAATCTTTACAAGACTTCATCCCCTGGAGAAAACGCGATGTTACAGCTGCATCGCTATTCAATCCTCGCTAGATATAACCTTTACAATTAGTCTGAGAATGCTTGTGTGGGTAAAGGAATAAGACTCGCCGCTTGCGGCGGCAGGGAGGTGGAGTTACCGCGTCAGTGGCAGCCAGCAGCCGCGCGCGCGGCGGGCGCAGCGATCCGGCGTGCGGGCGGGCCGGAGGGTTTGGGCGCGGCACTGCGCTGAGCAGGCAGGTGGATCTGGGGTTGTGGTTGTGGAGGTGATGATGATGATGCTGGAACAATTAGGGTTGAGGAAGTATTTATTAAATTTTAATAGCTCACCCAAGTGGAACTGTATAGTAGAAGAGTAATGTTATCTCTGAGAACTAGGGTAGAGGAAGTATTTAAGTTTTGTTAGCTCAGCCGAGTGAAATTGTATAGAAGAAGAGTATTGTTATTTGTAAGAACTATAGCTATTATGTAAATATTATGTAACTAAAAAGCAGTAGTAGTAGTAGTAATTAAGGTGTATAAATACTCCCCCTTTCTTCGGTTATAGCAGTCTTTGGCGAACATCGAACATGGACGCTTCCTACGATATAATCCACGAAGAGCAGCTTGATATAAATAGTCAGCCAGCTCGGATAATTTTAGCAGGGAATTCAAACAACGGAAAGTCTTTCTTATGTACTAAACTGATAAGGAAGTACCATGACAAGTTCTCCGCTATAATTAAATTCGGGGGTGGATATACTGAATTAATGAAGGATCCTCGCATTAAAAGGGAGATGGTCGAGCATTCAACCATTATTGATCCGGTGGAAGAGCGGGATGATAAAGACTCTCACATCTTGGTAGTCTATGACGATCTTTTTACAGAGGCTGCTAATTCTAAAATTGTATCAGACATGTTTACTAGAGGTAGACATCTTAATGTCTCAATCATTTTAATAACACAAAATTATTTTTCCCTTGGAAGTATTCTAGGAATATCAGTTTAAATGCCTCCCATTTTATATTAGTTAAATCAAGAGACCTTTCACAAATTGAATCACTAGGACGGCAGATATTTGGGAAAGAGGATTCAAAGAAGCTGGTGAGCTTATATAAGAAAGTTATTAGCAAACCCTATGGGTATTTGTTAGTTCACGAACCACCCTATGAGATAGTCTATGAATGGTGAGCAAGAAAGAAGTATTGGAACGGGTGTATAATGACCCTTCATCCGTTGGTGCGTTGGGAGGCGTACAAAGGTTGTATAAGGCTGCTAAATTAATTAACTCAAGTATTACTCTTTCTGCTGCAAAGGACTATTTGAAAACCTCTGATGCATATACATTACATTATTCCCACCACCGCAAATTCTCACGTCATCGTGTATTAAGTCCCAAACCGCGAGAATTTCTAGCCATAGACCTCGCCGAGATGAGCGTGCTGTCCAGACATAATGGCGGTGTTAAATATCTACTAGTGTGTGTGGACATATTTTCCAGACTCGCTCAAGTATTACCATTAACAAGTAAGGATGGAAAAAGCACGAGTAAAGTTTTAGCTGCAATTCTGGATTCACCTCTTTCACAGGGAATACGCAAAATAAATTCCGATCGTGGTGGGGAATTTTATAACAGTCAAATAAAGAAAATGCTGGCATTGAAGAACATTAAGTTATATAGCGTATTTTCTCAGGAGACTAAGGCCTCCATCGCTGACAGGTTTATACGAACTTTAAAGGGAAAACTTTGCAAGTATATGACCGCCCACAATACTTTAAATTATATGCAAGGTTTACCAGAAATTGTAAAAACGTATAATTCTTCTCCACACAAAGGGTTGAAAGGAAAGACCCCTGTCAAGGTACACGCATTTTCATCACCTGCGGAGTAAGCCGAGTAATTTAACTTAATGTATAAAACCCCGAGCAAAACAAAGAGAGAAATCATTCCTCGTCTGGCCGTCAGCGATACTGTACGTATTCCACTATCAGGCCGCATTTCCAAGTTTAAGATTTTAAGGGTTTTAAGCAGCAGAACACCCGAGAGATCTTTACAGTGACACGTATTGATAGGAGGCAGCGTATTCCATTATACTTTCTGAAAGCTTTGAATGGTGAGGAAATAGGAGGTTTCTATAGCAAGGAATTAACTCCTACACAGCTTCCTCCATCCTTCGATATTGAAAAGGTCTTGCGCAAACGCAGAGTAAGAAGTAAAATACAGTATAAAGTTAGATACGCTGGTTATGATAAGTCATTTGATCAGTGGATTGGTGTTGGAAACATTCTCCGTTTATAATGAAGACACCCCTGGTACATAAATACAAGGAGTTGATCCAGATATTATCAAAGCTCCACTATTCCTCGAGAAAGCAATTAATTGCAAAAATGAAGAAACCTCATATAAATTGTTTACCTGAAATTTTTAATAACTTTTTAAAAAATAATTTACCTGTACCAGCTAGGGCAGTTAAGAAGCTAAAAGATACAAATTACTTATCCGATCATTAGCTTGCAAAAAGCCCTCTGTATCAGCTAAGAAACAGATATTAACTAGTAAAGGAGGTGGAAGTATTTTATCAATTATTTTGCCTATAGCCGCCAGTTTAAATACGCGGATGTTCTCAAATTGAAAAAAAAAAAAAAATGCGAGAGTATTATCTGGTACCTCGTAGAATAATGGAGCATGTGAATGGGGAGTGGAGCCAACCCTCACCCCGAGTACATCCCCCCCCTTCTACGCCTCGCCCTCCTCCCCTCCCCCTCCCACTCCGGCTCCTCAGCTGAGCGCTAATCCCTCCTTAAAACATATAATAGATCTGAAATTTAAGGTGAAAGATTACGAGTATGCGAGATCATTGTTGAATTATTTTGATGAGCGAGGAGAAGTAAAATGGGATCTAAATGGAAATTTAATGTCGCCTGTCAGCGGTGTGAATATACTAAATGACGTCATTCACAAAATGATAACAGAAAAAGCTATATTTCCTGGAGAAATTGTCTCTGGTTCAATTGTTTTTCAATATGACTTCTACACCATGAGATTTATTCCGCAATGATGCTGCAGGGAAGCAAGTGTACGACCCTCCAATAACGAAGAGAGTGAAGCTAGCAGTGAAGACTGAACCAGCAGCAGCAGCTCGAAGGATTCCTCCTTCACGTAGTAGGAGGAATACAACCTGGGTGCCATTTTAACAAGGTAAGTACATATATTATGTAATGTGAGTGTGTAAGTTATATTACTTGCTCGCAAGACGAGTACGGAGAAAGACCTATGGATACCCACGTAATATATGCTACTAGCGCTTCAGATGGGCATTTATTTCCTAATAATAATCTAGGCTCTTTCCAAAATCGTTTATTTAATCAGTTAGAATTAGATCCAACAAGAGCGTACGAAGTGTGTTTGTAAAAATTGCTTCTACCATCGTCCCATTATGTCATTAACCATTACGACCCTGATGCATATATACGTGTCGGGTTACATGCAATAATAAGGAGGCGGGAATGAGTTATTTTCATTTAAAGTATTTATTAGCTCGAGACATTTTGGCTGGAACTATAAAAGAAATTAATGCCGCCATTAATGTGGAAATTGCCAACCTATTTTCCACTAACACCAAACTTAGTTTTTTAGGAAAGGTGTTTAAAGAATTTTCGCCGAAATACAGAACAAACTTTATTAAGTATGATTCCTCATCTAATCGAAACAAGATAAATACGCTGATTGGTGAACAGAATATAAACACCGAGGGAGGATATGGAAATGTATGCCGAGTCGCATTATTATTCAGGGTAGGGCTTGGTAAAGTGTTAGGCATAGTTCCCGATAGTGACTACGATATATTTGTAACGAAAAATTCATTGAGAGTGGTAAATACTGGTCTCTTCCCACCAATGCCTGGAGGAGGAGTTGATATACTCTGCATATATTGCACGACAAGATAACCCCTACAAGATATGGTAACCAATCTGTAAATATTTTGGATGTAATCTCCTTAAACGGGAGTGATAATGGCAACAATAAGAAACTATATGTACGTCTTAATACTAATATGATAGATAGTGTTAGAATTACTATTAAAGCCCCTGATGGTAACCCTATACATTTTGATGAGCGGGGTTGCACTACTGCAGTCTTACATGTACGGCCGGCCGGTAGCTGGCAGTATATAATACTCGCTCGTGTAGTGCTGACCTCATTCTACTGAAACACTCAGAGCGATGCGTGTCAACTTCATTACCCCCTCGGTTGAGGAGTTATTCTTACTACTATCCCCTTCTAGAAGAGGTGGTGGGGTAGGAGATATACGAATTTTCAATAGTGGAAGAGGTGGTGGAATACTATCGTTTTTAAGCGGGATAGCGAGAAGAGCCACGCCCTTCTTAATGAGAACACTAGCCCCTGCCGCGTTTAGTCTGGGGCAGAACGTCTTACAGGATATTAATAATGACAACCAATCTTTTAAACAATCTCTTAAGAAACGAGGAGTCGAAACATTGAAAGGAGTGAGTAGACAAATTCTGGGAGGGCGAGTGCAGAAAAACAATAACAAAAAAATAAAAAAACAAAAACAAAAATTAGGAAATATTCAATGATACACTAAAAGGAAATATATGGACGTGTTGTCATAAATTCTTCTCAATCAACAAGTGCAGTTTAAAGGGAGAACATGTCTGAGTATAGCGCGCTTGGACTGCAGGTCCCATTAGACCGCTATACGGTGGCTGTTAGTGAGGCTTTCCCTAAAGTATTTTCTCCGCGATTAGTGGAATCAACTATTGCAAGCAGACAAACTGTAGATATACTACCAGTGAATTCCGGTCAGTATAATAAGCTTACACTTATCTGGAATTTATAATAAAGGGAGTGAATGGACAGCTGGTGGACTTATCATCTATCGCTTTGGAGTTGAGTGTAGATTTGACGGAAGAAAATGGAACGTCACCTATAGCTGATACAAAAACTCCGTCGGTAGTAAATGGATTATCACAAACGCTATTCAAATCTGCTATTGTGTATTTTAACGAAACAGTAGTAGAAACAAGTTCATTATTCTCTTTCTGGTCATACATAAAGTTGTTGACTACAATTTCAGGATGCAAGGTTGGACGCTATGAAAAACTTTCGCAATTTTTTAATGGTGTTGATCCGCACAAAATAGTCACCTCTTATTTTAATAATGAAATGCCGAACAGAAGCAGAGGATGACTGCGGTGAAATCGATGGGGGTGAATACCTGCTTTAAACTAATGCTTGATATTATGTCGCTTAGTGAATATGTTTTGGACAATGTGGACATGAGAGTGAGGCTCAAACTTCAACCTGATAAATGGGTTATACTCAACGAAAATGAAAATGCTGCTTTTAAATATAATATTAAATCAGCACGACTATGGATTGATCGTCTAGTACCCTATCCAGCAGGGATAGCAGTAATTCATAAAGCTATGGTGCCGAACAGCTCTCCTATAACGTATACTTTTAATAAAACTTTATGTAAGACTTATATCCTAGGAACGGGGCAGCGGTCGATAACATTAGACCAGCCTTGGGGTACAGTCACACCGAAACGACTTTATATGATAATTCTTGATATGGAGGCTGTGTCTGGAGCATATAATCGTAACCCTCTTCATTTAGAAAACTGCGGGTTGAGTAAAGTGTTAATAACTCAGAACAGTACTAATATTATTAATATCTGCTGTGACTTCCCCAATAACTGTGTGTTATGATCTCAGCCTACAGGAGAAACGAGTCTCCCCCTTGAGAGTTATTCAGCAGGCCTGACCTGATTAGAAGGTCTAGCAAATATTGAGGTGATAACACATATGTAAAATAGTTGCTTGGATATAAATAACAATTTAAGAATATGGGCAGTGAAGAAGAAAACAGATAAATGACTGGCTAGGAGATGTGGACATTTTGCTGGAGGCATGAGGCTCGCTTCTGGAGGGCTTTGACCTCACTTGAGTGCCAGACATCGCAGGGGAAAGCCGCGCTCCGTTCGAGCTCCCGTCAGAAGGGAACCCCTAGTGATATATCTCGAAGAGAAGAGAAGTGTGCAGACGTACCAGGTGTGGAATCGAGCTGGGAACGTTGTGGTCTCAAGTCCTGGTCGACGAGGAGAGTATTAAACCACCCAGAGGCATTATTGTGGGCCGTGGAAGCGCCCTGACCAAGCTTCGTCAGAGGGAGGAGCGCCCTCGACCAGACAATCTGTTGTAAGCACGATATACGCCAGTTCATAGTGATTGCTTGTAGTTGGTCGTGTGCCCAGCGACAGTAGCAATGTTTATTGATAAGTTAGACATGTTTTAATAAGGCAGAAGGCCTGAAATAAGAGAGTGGAGAGGGAGGAACACGGACCGACATCCGCCTCCTCTGAGAGCTGGTAGGCAACTGAGGGAGCCCGGCTCTTGACGGCGAAGGACCCTCCCAGTGTGACTCACACCCGCCAGGCGAGGTGGAGTATGGACCTGCCCAAAACGGGGGAGTAAACTCTCACTGTATGTAGAGGACAGATAGAGGTTTGAGGCAAACATATTGTGTGATTATTTTTGTTTATGTGTTAAAGGGGAAACATTTTTATTGGAGTGTCGATGGGTTGCTGGTTTGTCTTTGGGGAAGAAGTTGCTGAGAACTTCGAAGCCAGCACAGGAGTAGTAGTTGATGAGACTCCAAGGTAGTGGAGGCGAGGACCTCGAGCTGTGAGGATAAGCAGTGAAGAGGAGTGTCACGTGCTTCTGTAGAGGTGGTGAAGCACCATAGTTGCTCGAGGGAACTTCATGGTGTAGCAGCCAAGAGAGCTGTGGAGGACCCTAGCAGAAGGGTGAAGCACCGTAGTTGCTCAAGGAAACTTCATGATAGCACCCTGGAGGAGCTGCAGAGCATCCTGGTAGTGAAGCCCGGAAGAACCTGAAGATATCAGGGTAGTGAACTTCCAGAGGTGGAATGGAAGTTCTGGGGGATTACTTGTAGGGAGTTGATAGTGTTTGGTTGTAAATAGCGTGCAAGACGCAGTGAGAGGTGAGTGATTGTTTGCATTCTTATGTCAAGGAGTGTTTTATACTGAAGTTTAGAGTTACAGTCGTAGGCTGGATTACCTACAGATGTATGTGTTCTAGGACTGATAGAGTGATCGATTGATCATTGTTGTGTATCAATGAACATTAATACTGATATATGTTATTGCATTCACATGCTGATTTTCTTTGTACACATCTATAGATACATATATATATTCTCTTGCTGATGGTGCAACAGTGTATGTTGACTTGATCAACTTGAGGAGGTTGATAGTATCAGGTGATGAACCAGGAGATAGGATACCACTTGATAAGCTGATGATAGAGTTCTGATGGTGTTGGAGTGCAACCTGATTGTAATAGTATAAAGTACAGGATTCATTATTATTATATGTGTGTATGTATTGTGTATGTGCTTTGTCCAGTAAATGTATTCCAATTTGCTGGTGTTTGCCCTTGTCCTAGTGAGGCTTCCCATGAAATAGTACAGGAGGAGAGAGAGAGAGAGAGAACCAAGAACCACTGCTGTGGACAGGGTAGAAGGTAATACTAACAAGTCAAAAGGGGATTGATGAGATCATCACCTAAGGAGAGAGTGGGGAGTCACAGCGGCTTGAGTGGGTGTGTGCACATGACAACGAGGCTAAGTGTCGGAGCCGCATCCCCTAAACGTGTGACGTTGAGCCCCTCTCCAAGAGCCAGAAGCGCCAAGGGTGATCTCCTAGTGAGGTATAAGCACTCTACCGAGTTGTGGGTTGGATTGTCCGTAGAGAAGGATCAACGACGACAACACCACCAACCCACAACTATAATAAATTGGGGGCCTGTGTCCGGGAGAGCGAACTGACACACCCACACCCTGTCCAAGAGTGGATTTGTACACCCCTTCCTGAAGTAGATAAACTGTGTGACTGCAGGTGTATACTCTCTCTCTTGGGAAGACTCACAGGACAAAGGTGGATAAGGTGCAAGCGTTTGTGGAGTCAGGCAAGCCTGAGGACTTGGAAGGTTGCACGAGGGATCAATTGAAACAAATAGCAGGAAAATGTGGCATTAGGTTGAAAGCATCTAAGGTAGCTGGGATGAACGATGAGATCCTTAGACAGTTGAGAGCCAGAAGTGAAGCGGCAGAGCAAGGAGCCCAAAAAGGAGCTGAAAGTGGAAAGGAGGATGATGGGCAGGATGAAGTGAGATCCCAGGGATCGAGTAGGAGCAGCAAGAGTAGCCGTAGTAGCAGGAGTAGCCGAAATAGGAGCTTGGAGAGATTCCAGTTAGAGCTCCAGATGCAGCGTGAGGAGAGAGTTCCAGCTGGAAAAGATGAAATTAGAACTCCAGATGAAAAATGAAGCCGAGAAAGAAAAAGAGAAAACCAGACTGGAAATAGAAAAAGAGAAAACCAGAATAAGAGAACTGGAGTTGGAACAGGAGAAAGAAAAAGCCCAAGTCGAAAAAGAAAAAGAGAGAACAAAACAAATGCAGATAGAAGCGAATAGAACCTTGGCTGAGCTAAGATCGAACATGGGTTGCCAGAGAACACCACCCAGGTATCACACTCACCAGATGTTAGGGTTAGGGAGAAAGACATTCCCTTGTTTGTTCCCGAAGAGGCAGAGAGCTTCTTCGAGCATTTTGAAAAAGTAGCCAGCATCAAGGAGTGGCCACAGGAGGAATGGGCCCAGCTGGTCCAGTTAAGATTGACCGGTGCAGCCAGGGAGGCATACACCCAATTGTCACTGGAAGAGTGCCAGGATTATGCCACGGTAAAGAGCAGCATATTGCGCTCGTTTCAGTTAACCCCAGAAACTTATAGAAAGCGCTTCAGAGAGATGATCAAAGTTGGAGCATGTACCTTTGCTGAGACAGCAAGAGATCTGGAAAGACGATTCCAGAAGTGGATTGAGGCTGCTGGAGTTGGATCTTACGCTGACCTGAAGGAACTGATGGTCATGGAGAAGTTCTTGGAGATGATGCATCCCGAAACAAAGTTCAAGATCCAAGAAGCAGGGATAAAGGAGGTGAAAGACGCCGCAGATAGGGCGGATATGATTACTGAAGCATACAAGAGCTTGAGGGAGAACAGAGTGAGAAGCGAGGCGAGACGCAGCAATTGCAGACCCAGTGGAGTCTGGGGAGGAAGAAATTATGAGAGACCCAGAGGAGTCTGGGGTGAGAAGAGTTTTGATAAATGGGCAGATAAAAGTAAGTACCCTAAAACTCAGAAGAGTAGGTTGCGCACTTCGTCTGAAAGTGAAGATGGAGGAGCTAAACGAGAAATTATCCGTGATCCAGGAAATCAAGAGTCCAGTAAAGCCCCACAGAGTGCAAATAGTGTGCTTGGCCCGAGGAACTCTCATGTGAATGGACAAAGTCAGAGCCGCTTTGGTACAGATAGAAGAGACTTTTCCCAGGTGAGGTGTTACAATTGTAACGGATTGGGCCACGTGATGCGAGATTGTAGGCAGGGGAAAAGAGTTGTGACCCTGGCCATGTGTGACCCCCGAAGTAAATATACTAATAAGTTCCGAGACAAACCACAGAAGATGAACTTAGTGAACGAGAGGTATAAGCCGTTCATGAGTAAAGGTTGGATCAGTATAGGAGGCCAACCTGAGGTAGAAGTGGGCATCTTAAGGGATACCGGAGCTAATCAGAGCTTGATTGCGAGAAGCCTGATTGGGAATGATCGACGATTAGCTGGCAGGAGGAAGATGAAAGTATATGGGTTATTGTCTGAGAGTGACATGCCCGTTTGTACTGTCCAGCTAAGGTCGGAATATGTGTCGGCAGAGGTGATGTTGGGAGTATGCCCCGACATACCTATTCCAGGAGTCCAAGTGATCCTGGGGAATGACTTGTGCGGGAGAAAGGTGTTGCCAAGAATCATGGCGGAGACTGTGCCAGATGAGTGCCCAGAAGGCCGCGGCACAGGTGGGACACCTGAGAGTGTGAACCTGACTGACATCCGAGGAGATGCGTCAGGAGACCGTCAAGCGATTGAAGACCCTGTCTCGGTAGTGACGAAGGCAGAGGTGGCCGACAAGGAAGACGCTGTAGAAGATGAGACAGTGTCGATTAAACCGGATGATATCGACGTAGATATAGCATGGTTATTTGATGAAGGTCCAGCCCAGGAAGATGAAGTCTTGGTGAGGTCAAAAGTGAAGATGGCCCAGCCGAAGAAGAATCATGTGAAGAGAGCGGACCTGAGTAGAGCCCAGACCGAAATTAAGGGTCGGAAGGTGAATGCAACTGTGCTGAGTAGGAATGAGGAAAGATATGGACATACTGAGGACGAGAGTAGAGCGTCAAGTGGTCCACGAGCACAGAGGCATTTGGATAGTGGAGTTAAGTTGTTTGAGATGTCAGGAGTTGACATGTTTCACAGAAAACGTGGAGGAAAGATAGTGAAAAAGAGTAATAGCCGAGAAAATGAAAGGAGAAGAGACAGTCTGTGTGGAGAGATGCTTACGAGCACTCTAGAAGAGGTAAAGCGACATGTACAGTCGAGTACTGATGGGTGTAGTACAGCGCTCGAAGAAACTTTTAGAGAACGAAGAGGAGTTGAAGGAGAAGAAATGGAGTTGTATAGAAGTGAGAAGTGTGGGAAGAGGATGATGATGCAAGCATGGAGGAATAGAAGAAAGCCGAGGACTCGATGGAAGTCAAACAGAATGAGGTCTCAGATAAATGAAGAGACGAAAGGGAGGATCGTCGGTGAAGACGAGGGAGTGAAGTATGATGACAGGAGATGGAAGTATAATGGAAGTAGATGGAAGTGTGAAGACGACAGAAGAGGTACAGACAGTAGATATCTGACTCTGGACGAGAAGAGAAGAAGACGAGGAAACGGAGGGTGGAAACAATAAGTAAAGTGGACCGATGGAGTGCAGGCGTCCAAGGAGGACAGCCTAGCCAAGAGGTGCCAGAGAAGTCAGATCGTTTGTGAGAAGATCATGTTTCTGGCGAGTTGTAAGCCAGATGTTACAAGGAGCAACGAACTAATTGTAGACTCCTAAGGGACTACGTAAGCAGATCAACCGGTCGAACCAGTCGGTTGAAGAACGAGACAGTGTGGTGGTGGATGTATTATCCCGAGCTTTGCCACTGGAATAACTCTCAAAAATAAGGGGAGGAGAGTGTTATGATCTCAGCCTACAGGAGAAACGAATCTCCCCCTTGAGAGTTATTCAGCAAGCCTGACCTGATTAGAAGGTCTAGCAAATATTGAGGTGATAACACATATGTAAAATAGTTGCTTGGATATAAATAACAATTTAAGATTATGGGCAGTGAAGAAGAAAACAGATAAATGACTGGCTAGGAGATGTGGACATTTTGCTGGAGGCGTGAGGCTCGCTTCTGGAGGGCTTTGACCTCACTTGAGTGCCAGACATCGCAGGGGAAAGCCGAGCTCCGTTCGAGCTCCCGTCAGAAGGGAACCTCTAGTGATATATCCCGAAGAGAAGAGAAGTGTGCAGACGTAACAGGTGTGGAACCGAGCTGGGAACGTTGTGGTCTCAAGTCCTGGTCGACGAGGAGAGTATTAAACCGCCCAGAGGCATTATTGTGGGCCGTGGAAGCGCCCTGACCAAGCTTCATCAGAGGGAGGAGCGCCCTCGACCAGACAATCTGTGGTTAGCACGATATATGCCAGTTCATAGTGATTGCTTGTAGTTGGTCGTGTGCCCAGCGACAGTAGCAATGTTTATTGATAAGTTAGACATGTTTTAATAAGGCAGAAGGCCTGAAATAAGAGAGTGGAGAGGGAGGAACACGGAGCGACATCAGCCTCCTCTGAGCGCTGGCAGGCAACTGAGGGAGCCCGATTCCTGACGGCGAAGGACCCTCCCAGTGTGACTCATACCCGCCAGGCGAGGTGGAGTATGGACCCGCCAAAAACAGAGGAGTCCACTCTCACTGTATGTAGAGGACAGATAGAGGTTTGAGGCAAACATATTGTGTGATTATTTTTGTTTATGTGTTAAAGGGGAAACATTTTTATTGGAGTGTCGATGGGTTGCAGGTTTGTCTTTGGGGAAGAAGTTGCTGAGAACTTCGAAGCCAGCACAGAAGGAGTAGTTGATGAGACTCCAAGGTAGTAGAGGCGAGGACCTCGAGCTGTGAGGAGAAGCAGTGAAGAGGAGTGTCACGTGCTTCTGTAGAGGTGGTGAAGCACCATATTTGCTCGAGGGAACTTCATGGTGTAGCAGCCAAGAGAGCTGTGGAGGACCCTAGCAGAAGGGTGAAGCACCGTAGTTGCTCAAGGAAACTTCATGATAGCACCCTGGAGGAGCTGCAGAGCATCCTGGTAGTGAAGCCCGGAAGAACCTGAAGATATCAGGGTAGTGAACTTCCAGAGGTGGAAGTTACCTACAGATGTATGTGTTCTAGGACTGATAGAGTGATCGATTGATCATTGTTGTGTATCAATGAACATTTATACTGATATATGTTATTGCATTCACATGCTGATTTTCTTTGTACACATCTACAGATACATATATATATATTCTCTTGCTGATGGTGCAACAGTATATGTATACTTGATCAACTTGAGGAGGTTGATAGTATCAGGTGGTGAACCAGGAGATAGGATACCACTTGATAAGCTGATGATAGAGTTCTGATGGTGTTGGAGTGCAACCTGATTGTAATAGTATAAAGTATAGGATTCATTATTATTTTATGTGTGTATGTATTGTGTATGTGCTTTGTCCAGTAAATGTATTCCAATTTGCTGGTGTTTGCCCTTGTCCTAGTGAGGCTTCCCATGAAATAGTACAGAAGGAGAGAGAGAGAGAGAGAACCAAGAACCACTGCTGTGGACAGGGTAGAAGGTAATACTAACAAGTCAAAAGGGGATTGATGAGATCATCACCTAAGGAGAGAGTGGGGAGTCACAGTGGCTCGAGTGGGTGTGTGCACGTGACAACGAGGCTAAGTGTCGGAGCCGCATCCCCTAAACGTGTGACGTTGAGCCCCTCTCCAAGAGCCAGAAGCGCCAAGGGTGATCTCCTAGTGAGGTATAAGCACTCTACCGAGTTGTGGGTTGGGTTGTCCGTAGAGCAGGATCAACGACGACAACACCACCAACCTACAACTATAATATGTGCCAAGTTATATTATACAGCATTGCAGGCCCTAGGCTTTGATAAAGATAATGTACTGACTTATGACGCATACGCAGATGGAGGAACAATACTCGCCTTTAATTTACAACCAGAGGATATAGACGATACTATCCCGCTTGAAAAGAGTGGAAACCTACGGATTGCTTTGGAATTTAAGCAAGGGGTAGATAGAAATAAAGTCATACTTGTTTATGGAGCGACGACTGGTGTGATCAGCATTAACGCAG
This sequence comes from Procambarus clarkii, assembly GCF_040958095.1. Lineage (NCBI taxonomy): Eukaryota > Metazoa > Arthropoda > Malacostraca > Decapoda > Cambaridae > Procambarus > Procambarus clarkii. Next base: position 38,984,517 of record NC_091175.1, read on the forward strand.
AGCGACGAGTTATTTGCGAAACTAGAGGATAAATATGAATTGTTTGGAAATAAATGAAGCTATTAGGAGTAATTTAGGCCGGAACGTAGATTATCTATGTTGTTTCATAGCGAATGATGTACGGAAAATTGTGAAAAGGCTGCATAGACGAAGACCCTTGGTGTTCATAATAAATACCCTAGTCTCAGGATCAACTAATAAAATGGGGCACTGGATAACATTCTATGTCGGCGATAGTGCAGATAAAAAAAACCCACAAGATTGTTATACTGGACAATTATGCAAACCTCAGTATAAGAACATATTCTCATTATTTAGAAGAGATTATGTCATACATCCAAGATTATGAACTATATATTGTAAAAAGAAGATTGCAAAGCCTGGAGAGTTACGTTTGTGGGAATTACGCAATTTATTTAGTCTTTCATCTTTCCCGTCTAACCTTGGAGGATGCCCTTCTTCACTTCAATGAAGAATTTAAATATGGACAATTTCGCAAGAACGATGCAAAAGTGATGCGATTTACTTATGAGAGGAGGATGAAAATGCTCTCTTGCTTGCAGACTTTCTGCTTAAATGAGAATGAAAAATGTGAAAAATTGTGCCGAGAAATTGCATAGCTTTATAAAGAGGTGAGTTTTTGATATAGATAGACTGTAGACGTATGATAAATATTTAATAATAAATAAATCGTAATGTAAGAGAGAGAGAGAGAGAGAGAGAGAGAGAGAGAGAGAGAGAGAGAGAGAGAGAGAGAGAGAGAGAGAGAGAGAGAGAGAGAGAGAGAGAGAGAGAGAGAGAGAGAGAGAGAGAGAGAGAGAGAGAGAGAGAGAGAGAGAGAGAGAGAGAGAGAGAGAGAGAGAGAGAGAGAGAGAGAGAGAGAGAGAGAGAGAGAGAGAGAGAGAGAGTGAGAGAGAGTGTGAGAGAGAGTGTGTGTGAGAGAGAGAGAGAGATAGAGAGAGAGAGAGAGAGAGAGAGAGAGAGAGAGAGAGAGAGAGAGAGAGAGAGAGAGAGAGAGAGAGAGAGAGAGAGAGAGAGAGAGAGAGAGAGAGAGAGAGAGTGAGAGTGAGAGAGAGAGAGAGAGAGAGTGAGAGAGAGAGAGAGAGAGAGAGAGAGAGCGTGGTGCAGTGGGTTAAAGGCGTACCTGTTATTCCAGTTGCTGGAGGGCTTCTGTGCTGGCTAGGGTTCGAGTCTCATGGTGGGAAAGTGTTCTAAAGTTGTATAACTTCACTTGCGCGTTTAGGCAAGTTGTGCATCAAGCATAGACACAGAGTTCTCCCATATTAACAGGGACTTGATGAAAAACGTAAAAGTGACCCCTCACTTGCTCTAGTTGCCCTTAGGAGGTGGTAATCTTTGGGGTGAATAAATACTCCAAAATTACCATCTCTTTTAAGGGTCTGAGCGTGGTGCAGTTGGTTAAAGGGGTACCTGTTATGCCAGTTGCTGGAAGGCTTCTGTGCTGGCTAGGGTTCGAGTCTCCTGGTGGGAAAGTGTTCTAAAGTTGTATAACTTCACTTGCGTGTTTAGGCAAGTTGTGCATCAAGCATAGACACAGAGTTCTCCAAAACTAACAGGGACTTCATGAAAAACGTAAAAGTGACCGCTCACTTGCTCTAGTTGCCCTTGGGAGGTGGAAATCTTTGGGGTGTATAAATACTCCAAAATTATCATCTCTTTTAAGGGTATGAGCGTGGTGCAGTGGGTTAAAGGCGTACCTGTGATGCCAGTTGCTGGAAGGCTTCTGTGCTGGCTAGGGTTCAAGTTTCCTGGTGGGAAAGTGTTCTAAAGTTGCATATATATATATATATATATATATATATATATATATATATATATATATATATATATATATATATATATATATATATATATATATATATATATATATATATATATGTCGTACCTAGTAGCCAGAACGCACTTCTCAGCCTACAATTCAGGACCCGATTTGCCTAATAAGCCAAGTTTTCCTGAATTAATATATTTTCTCAAATTTTTTTCTTATGAAATGATAAAGCTACCCATTTCATTATGTATGAGGTCAATTTTTTTTTTATTGGAGTTAAAATTAACGTAGATATATGACCGAACCTAACCAACCCTACCTAACCTAACCTAACCTATCTTTATGGGTAAGGTTAGGATAAGTAGCCGAAAAAGCTAGGTTAGGTTAGGTTAGGTAGGTTAGGTAGTCGAAAAACAATTAATTCATGAAAACTTGGCTTATTAGGCAAATCGGGCCTTGCATAGTAGGCTGAGAAGTGCGTTCTGGCTACTAGGTACGACATATATATATATATATATATATATATATATATATATATATATATATATATATATATATATATATATTATTAAATATGACCGAAAAAGTAAGATTAATAATTCTAACACGACAATAATAATTCGCGACACTTGAGCGCGTTTCGTAAGTGTCGTGTCAGACTAGAAATAAAAATGAATTTTGGAGAATTGATTTTTGAATTACCACCAACAGTGAAAAGGAATGTACGAAAGATCGAGAAAATTCGTGTTAGAATTATTAATCTTACTTTTTCGGTCATATTTAATAATATATGTCTACAGGAAAGACTGCTACCAAAATATACTTATATATATATATATATATATATATATATATATATATATATATATATATATATATATATATATATATATATATATATATATATATATATATATAAATTATTAAATATGACCGAAAAAGTAAGATTAATAATTCTAACACGAATTTTCTCAATCTTTCGTACATTTCTTTTCTCTGTTGGGAGGTAAATCAAAAATCAATTCTGTATCTGTATCGATAGATACAGCGATAGCAGGCTGCTTGACGTTTGAGAGGCACTACACATCAAGAAGTCAACACCAGCAATCAACAGCCAATTATTGCACAACTATATTCTACCCACCTCAAGACTCCGCTCCAATATAGAAGCATCAAGAAATATGGACCAATAGGCTTTCTACAAACACTTCTATTCAATATCCATTGTTTCGTGTTCTGTCTTGTGTTGATGAAATTAATACCCTATTAATATCACCTCTTGTTCTGTCTTGTGTTGATGAAATTAATACCCTATTAATGCCACATCTTGTTCTGTCTTGTGTTAATGCCACATCACCCCTTCCACCTCACTCAAATGTAGATATAAAATCGGAGATGCGTAAGTTCTATTCAGTTGTGTATTTGTGAACTAAAGTCTTTGAAAATGTAATAAGTTTTACGAAACGCGCTCGTGTCGTGTCAGACTAGAAATAAAAATGAATTTTGGAGAATTGATTTTTGATTTACCTCCAACAGTGAAAAGAAATGTACGAAAGATTGAGAAAATTCGTGTTAGAATTATTAATCTTACTTTTTCGGTCATATTTAATAATATATGTCTACAGGAAAGACTGCTACCAAAATATACTAATATATATAAATATATATATATATATATATATATATATATATATATATATATATATATATATATATATATATATATATATATATATATATATATATATATATATATATATATGTATGTATTTACGAAACGCGCTCGTGTCGCGTCAGACTAGAAATAAAAATGAATTTTGGAGAATTGATTTTTGATTTACCTCCAACAGTGAAAAGAAATGTACGAAAGATTTGGAAATTCCTGTTTCATTTTTCCTCCGTGTTCTGACATTGTCATATTCTTAATCACGTGTTTATTTTCGTGATATACACACACACATATATATATATATATATATATATATATATATATATATATATATATATATATATATATATATATATATATATATATATATATATATATCTGTATATATATATATATATATATATATATATATATATATATATATATATATATATATATATATATATATATATATATATAGATATATATATATATATATCTATATATATATATATATATATATATATATATATATATATATCTATATATATATATATATATATATATATATATATATATATATATATATATATATATATATATATATATATATATATATATGTATATTGTGACGGTAAAGCATTGGTGTTCGGCTGTTTCAAAAGCTGGGGGCAGGGCCTCGTCACATCACAAAAAAAAGAGAAAAGTTTGTCCTTTCGTCTGTGGTAAGGTAATGGGAAGACACACAAAACACAAGTATATAAACAATGAAATTTTAATTACTCTAGAAAACAAGACATGAATAAAGGCAATTTCATAAAAATGCAGGACAAGTCAACAAACAAAATAACATGAATAATCACTGGCAAATGAAAAGTTATGCTAAGACAAGTAAGTTACAGTGATAGCAAAATAAAATAATATGGGTGCTGGAATACTGGCTTCAAGCGTCCACCTCCCTTAGTACACGAAAGCCAAGGCTTAGTCTACCAGCGAGAGATGTCAACTTCATGGAGCACAAATATATTCTGACGAGTCTGGCGTGCTGCTGCCCAGACGTCGACTTGTGGTGGTGGCGGAGTGCAGGTGCGACGAGACACCAGCCAATCAGCAACAGGCAGGCAGAGGATGAGCAGTTTGCTGGTTACGGGCTGTGGCCAGGTGTTGGGGTGTGCAGGGTACGATTTGCTCTCTGGGCAAAACGTTTGGCGATACTGGTGGATGTATCTTCTATATAGTATCTTGTATGTACGACGTAATGATGTAGGGAAGAGCAGGCTCAATCTTTCTTGAAAGAGATTATCGTCAGAATATATATATATATATAAATATATAAATATATATATATATATATATATATATATATATATATATATATATATATATATATATATATATATATATATATATATATATATATATGTCGTACCTAATAGCCAGAACGCACTTCACAGCCTACTATGCAAGGCCCGATTTGCCTGATAAGCCAAGTTTTCATGAATTAATTGTTTTTCGACTACCTAACCTACCTAACCTAACCAAACCTAACTTTTTCTGCTGCCTAACCTAACCTAACCTATAGAGATAGGTTAGGTTAGGTTAGGTAGGGTTGGTTAGGTTTGGTCATATATCTACGTTAATTTTAACTCCAATAAAATAAATTGACCTCATATATAATGAAATGGGTAGCTTTATCATTTCATAAGAAAAAAAATTAGAGAAAATATATTAATTCAGGAAAACTTGGCTTATTAGGCAAATCGGGCCTTGCATAGTAGGCTGAGAAGTGCGTTCTCCCCCGAAGCCTGTGGTTCTGGAAGAAGTAACGTCTTCATGTGGTGGAGTAATAGGTGGAGTTGCTTCTACTTCATAAACTCTGGAGAGGGCGTCGGCTATGATGTTGTCAGAACCCTTGATATAGCGGATCTCCAGGTTGAAATCTTGTAGATATAAAGCCCATCGTAGAAGTTGCTGGTTAGTGAATTGGGCTTCATGTAAGAAGCAGAGAGGGTTGTGGTCTGAGAAGATGGTGGTAGACCTGGCACCTTGTAGGTATGGAGCAAAGTGCTGGAGATTCAGGACGATGGATAGTAGCTCCTTTTCAATAGTGCTGTAGTTCCTCTGGTGTGGTTTCAATTTGTAGCTGTAGTAGCTGACAGGTAGAACCTCCTCGCCTCGTTGCTGCATCAGGACACCACCAACGCCGGTATCACTGGCGTCGACATGAAGGACGAAAGGCTTGGTGATATCTGGCGAGGCGAGAATGGGATTAGAACAGAGGAGGAATTTGAGTTGTTCGAAAGCAGCGGTTTGCTGCATGGTCCAATTATACCGTTGCTTGGGACTGGTTAAAATGATTAAAGGCGTGGCGACTGTACTGAAATTTCTCACAAACCTACGGTAGTAGGAGGCAAGACCAAGGAAGCACAAGAGCCGCTTCCTGGTGGTAGGCTGTGGATAATGCTGGATGGCTTGAGTGTGTGAGTCTAACGGAGCTTGGCTGCCACTCCCAATTACATGACCCAGAAAACGCACTTTACCTTTCGCGAAGGTGGACTTGCCCAGGTTGATGGTGAGGCCGGCTGTCAGGAGCTTGGCGAACAGTCGTCGCAGCTGGAGCAGATGTTCGCTCCAGGTGTTGGATGCTACGACGATATCATCCAAATAGGCGTACATGTTATCCAAGCCCTGGATGACGCGGTTGACAGCTCTCTGAAAGGTGGCCGGGGCATTACATAGTCCGAAAGGAAGGCGTTCATACCTGAAAAGTCCAAAGGGAGTGATAAAGGCAGATATTTCTTTGGCTCGCTCCGTTAAACACACTTGGTAATACCCCTTAAGCAAGTCCACTTGGGACAAGTACTGGGCATTACCAATGGCGTCAAGAATGTCATCTATCCTTGGCAAGGGGTATGCATCCTTGACAGTCACATTATTTAACTTATGGTAGTTAGTGCAAAGTCTCACCTTACCTTGGGGTTTTGGCACCAAGATACAGGGTGAGGCCCAGGGGGACTCATAAGGTGTAGCCAGTCCATGATCCAAGAGGTACTGCACCTCAGCACGCATGACTTCCTTCTTGCTAGGGCTGATTCGGTAGAAGGGTTGACGAATCGGCCGGGTGTCAGGGAGCAGTTGGATGTCGTGCTGGGTAACATTACACTCTTGGGGGTCATCTCGGAACAACTCCTGATGTTCTTTGAAGATCTTGACGAGAGGTGCACTATGATTGTCCTGAAAATAGTTGGGAAGATCAGTACGGATTTCCGAATTAGAAAGCGCTGACTCCTTGTCAGTGCTTTCGGGAGGAGAAGCAGGGAAGGTCTCACTGTGGATGTATGGTTCAGTAAAGGCAGAGTAATTAAGCATGACAGTGGGAGGAGTACCGTTATATAGCTTCAGGAGGTTGACGTGGCACAGCTGGGTCTTCCGCCTCCTATCTGGAGTCTCTAGAACTTGGTATGGTTGTTTCTACACTCCTTGATGCGGTAGGGTCCTGAAAACCTGTTTTGTAAAGGAGAACCTGGGATAGGAAAATAAGCAAGTACGAAGTCTCCCGGCTTAAATTTTCTTACTTTGCTGGTCTGGTCGTAATGAGTCTTCATCCTCTCCTGTGCTTTCAATAGATTATCTTGGGCAAAAGTGTGCACTCTCTCTAGAATGTGTTGTAGGTTTTGAAGAAACTGGGGCACATTCTGATGCTCACTGAAGGTGGCATCACGTAGAGAGTCTTTGAAAGCCTTGAGGGGAGTACGGCACTTACGTCCGTAGAGCATCTCATAAGGAGATACTCCTAGGGACTCATTGGGAAGACTTCTATAGATACATAATATTAGGTCAATTTGCTTATCCCAATCCTTAGAGGTTTCATTACAAAACTTCTTCAGGAGTGCTTTAATAGTCTGATGACTACGCTCAAGAGAACCCTGTGAAGCAGGATGATAGGGGCTGGACAATACCTGTTTGATGTTGAACTCCTCCAGTGTCCTTTTGAAGAGATCACTGGTGAAGTTGGTGCCACAATCGCTCTGAACCTCCCTTGGAAATCCATACTAGGTGAAGATCTTCAATAAGTGTTTCACAACCGTAGCAGCCGTAATGTTCTTTACTGGAACTGCTATGGGGAATCTGGTGGTAGGACACAGGATGGTTAAGATATAGGCGTTACCTGAACTGGTCCGAGGTAAAGGACCAACACAGTCTATAATAAGTCTGTGGAAAGGTTCTGCAGGCACCTGTATGGGAATCAGTGGCGCTCTGGGAATAGAGACGTTCGATTTACCTGCCATCTGACATGTATGACACTGTTTGACGTACTGTTTGACGCTATTTACCATACCTGGCCAGTAGTAGTCTTGATGGATTCCATGGTAAGTCTTGTTAAATCCGTAGTGGGAGAGTGCTCCGTGGGCCAGGTTTAGAATAGTGGGCCGCAGGCTGGCAGGAATCACAAGTTGTTCGACGTTGGCCCAATCGTCCTCCTCCTTCAGTTTACTGGGTCTATATCTGCGGTAGAGCAACTCGTTCTCTAGGAAGAACCCAGGAATACTGTCAGGTTGAGTCTCAGCCTGGAAAAATAATGGTGTCAAGGTAAGATCTTCCCTCTGTAACTTACGGAACTCCAACTTGGTCAGATTCGGGGGTAGTTTCTGAGGGTCTTGAGGGACAGCGGTAGCAGTAGAGTCAGCTGGCTGTGGTCGTGCGGCTTGTGCACGGGTGGTCACTAAAACCGGAGGAGAAACTTTATCACTCTCTTGAACCTTTGCTGGAACATACTCAAAAATGGGATTATCCTTCACAGAGGTACACACCTGGGGTTTGTCCATGACGATCAGGTTGGTCGGTTGCAGGTCTTCTGCCAAGTCGTTGCCCAGGAGAAGTTGCACTCCAGGCATGGGAAAAGGCTTTTCCCTGATGGCGACTTGGACTTCTCCGCTCACGAAGGGACAATCCAGGTGGACTCTGGCGAGAGGATAAGGAGTGGTAGCAGTGAGGTCAGTGATGAAGACAGTTTCTCCGGTGTAGGCGATGTTGGGCACAGCCGACTTCAAAATAATCGATTGAAGAGCCGCTGTGTCCCTCAAGATCTTCAATTTGAAACGTCCCTCCGGATTTGAACCGTTGGCAGAGACAGTTCCAGTATACAGGTGTTTACTGAAAAGAGAAAGATCATTAACATGAACACCAACATTCATCACAGGCTTACCAGACTTAGGAGGAGTTGGTTTGGGTTTTGGCGATTCGGTGGTTCCTTTGTATTGAGACTTACCACATTTATCTATGGTATGTCCATAGAGTCTACAATACTTACAGTACAATTGCGAGCCAGCTTGATCGGTACTCACTTTCTCGTAACTGTACCACGACTTCTTACTGGATGATGGTTCTGGTGTCAGCCGGTGGATGAGGCTGTAAGTGTCAGCCGACTTAGCACACTTTAGGTAGTCGGTTTCTTCTTTATCTGCTAAATATAGACGGACAGGAGGCGGCACACGCCTCAGGAATTCTTCAACTAGCATAAGGTTGACGAGTTCTGCAAAGGTAGAGACATGTGCTGCTTCCAGCCATTTCATAAAATATCTCCTTTTGGTATTAGCAAACTCGAGAAAGGTAGTGGTACTTGCCTTCAGGTGGTCACGGAATTTCCTTCGATAACTTTCGGTGGAGAGAAGGTAGGCGTCCAACACTGCTTGTTTCAGAGTCTGGTAGTCATTCTCCGACGCCAAAGTACTGAGTGTAACTGCAGCTCTACCTGTAAGATGTACTCTGAGAAGGGTGGCCCATTGGTCGTCAGGCCAACTAAGTTTATTAGCAAGGGTTTCAAAGGTGGTGAAAAACACATCAACTTCTGTCTCTACGAATGGTGGCATTAACTTACTTGCATGTGATATATTAAAACTGACGGGAAGATTGGCGGTAGCTTGCTGGCGTTGAGCGAGGTGTGAAGTTTCCAACGCGAATTCTCGTTGACGACATTCCATAGTCAGGGTTGCTTGTTGTTTGTCGTATTCGTGGTGCATCTCCAATTGGCGTTGTTTTGTTTCAAGCTGTATTCGTTCCCGCTCACGGAGTATTGCAATCTCACGTTCTTGTTCTTCCTTTCGTTTGGCAGCTGCTCGTTCTAGTTGCTCGAGGGATTCTCTTTGCATGGCAGCTGCTTCCCTTTGCTGCTCGCGTTCAATCTTGGCCAGCTCTATTTTGAGTTTCATCGGTGCCAAATCAGTTTTATCTGCAATAAAGTAAGTTTCGTGAGTTTCAGAGTCTATCTTACCTTGCTCTCAGAGATGATCCAGTAACAGGTTATGTATTTCATTTTTGTTGGCTTGGTAGGGAACTTCTAGTTGATACTCATGTGCAAGAGTGTGTAATTCAGTCCTCTTGGCACGACTTAAAGTCCCTATTTCACCTGCTCGATCTGCACGGAAAGCTTGGAGAGGAAACATGGCGAAATTAGCAAATAAATGCACAACGAATATACTGTTGTGATATGGTGAATGTCAGAAACAGGACAATGTGGCAACTGGTACCTATCCTGTGGAATCTTTAACAATTAATGTTAATTACAAGATGATAAATGATTAATTAAATCAAGGTCGCAGGAAATCTTGTACCCGGTACTCATGTAAGAGGATAAGGGCAAGAAAATCCTACTAAACAAGTGAAACTGAGTTTCTAAAACAAATGAAACAGTTAATTGCCTCAAAAGTAAAATTGGTAGTTCAAGAATGTAGGCATACCTTGCCGAGTCTCTGTAGGACATAAGCAAGTTTTCCCACTGAAATTAATATGATACTTACAGAATTAGCGAACTTTTGTGCTCTGAAAAAGAAAGCTAATTCCCTACCAATGTAAATATCATCATCTCTGACCGACGTGTAGGGGTGCGAGGTGTCAACTGGTGACGAGAACTGCTGCTGAGGTCCCAATTCAGCAACTAAAGTTCGTGCTAGAGGAACTATGGCCCTCTTTATCCTCCTACTGTCAGATTGCAGAAGATTAGGTGCACTTGACCCGGGGACAGACCACAGTACCAGGGTACCAATATGATGATCTGTTGAAAATATGAGAAATATCCTAGGGACAAAAGATGGTAAACACGAGTAATAACATGGAGGGAGAGATGACCAATTAAGAGAATGACTGAGGCCTACAGTCACCACGTAATCCAAAGTTGTCTCACCTTCACCATATGCTACTCTCGGAATGCACAATACACACAGCACCATATATAAAAATAAAATTGAAAATTGAAAATAGTAAAAAGCTACGTTACCAAAGCCAAATAAGCTTACCATAAATTTACTACTTGGCACCAGTACCTGAGTTTGGGCTCCCGGACAGGCCCCCACTTTAATGTGACGGTAAAGCGTTGGTGTTCGGCTGTTTCAAAAGCTTGGGGCAGGGCCTTGTCACATTATAGAAAAAAAAGAGAAAAGCTGGAGCTTTCGTCTGTGGTAAGGTAATGGGAAGACACACAAAACACAAGTAAATTAACAATGAAATTTTAATTACTTTAGAAAAACAAGACATGAATAAAGTTAAGCACAAAATATGAAAGACAAGTCAACAAACAAAATAATATGAATAATCACTGGCAAATGAAAGCTACATTAAGACAAGTGAGTTACAGTGATAACAAAATAAAGTATTAGTGGTGCTGGAATACCGGCTTCGACCTGTCACCTCCCTTAGTACACGAAAGCCAAGGCTCAGTCTACCAGCGAGAGATGTCAACTGCTTGGAGCACTGAGATATTCTGACAATATTAGCGCACTGCAGCCCAGACATCAACTTGTGGTGGAGGGCGGAGAGCAGGTGCGACGGGACACCAGCCAATCAGCGACAGGCAGGCAAAGGATGAGCAGTTTGCTGGTTACGGTGGCTGAAGCAGGTGTGCCGGTGTGCTGGATACGTTTTGCTCTCTGGGCAAAACGTTTGGCGATACTTGCTGGACGTATCTTCTATATTATCTTTTATATTGATGTACTTCGTAGGGAAGAGCAGGCTCAATCTCTCTTGAAAGAGATTATCGTCACAATATATATATATATATATATATATATATATGTCGTACCTAGTAGCCAGAACGCACTTCTCAGCCTACTATGCAAGGCCCGATTTGCCTAATAAGCCAAGTTTTCATGAATTAGTTGTTTTTCGACTACCTAACCTACCTAACCTAACCTAACCTAACTTTTTTGGCTACCTAACCTAACCTAACCTATATAGATAGGTTAGGTTAGGTTAGGTAGGGTTGGTTAGGTTCGGTCATATATCCACGTTAATTTTAACTTTAATAAAAAAAAATTGACCTCATACATAATGAAATGGGTAGCTTTATCATTTCATAAGAAAAAAATTTGAGAAAATATATTAATTCATGAAAACTTGGCTTATTAGGCAAATCGGGCCTTGCATAGTAGGCTGAGAAGTGAGTTCTGGCTACTAGGTACGACATATATATATATATATATATATATATATATATATATATATATATATATATATATATATATATATATATATATATATATATATATGTCGTACCTAGTAGCCAGAACGCACTTCTCAGCCTACTATGCAAGGCCCGATTTGCCTAATAAGCCAAGTTTTCATGAATTAATTGTTTTTCGACAACCTAACCTACCTAACCTAACCTAACCTAACTTTTTCGGCTACCTAACCTAACCTAACCTATAAAGATAGGTTAGGTTAGGTTAGGTAGGGTTGGTTAGGTTCGGTCATATATCTACGTTAATTTTAACTCCAATAAAAAAAAATTGACCTCGTACATAATGAAATTGGTAGCTTTATCATTTCATAAGAAAAAAATTAGAGAAAATATATTAATTCAGGAAAACTTGGTTTATTAGGCAAATAGAGCCTTGCATAGTAGGCTGAGAAGTGAGTTCTGGCTACTAGGTACGACATATATATATATATATATATATATATACATATATATATACATATATATATACATATATATATACATATATATATATATATATATATACATATAAATATATATATATATATATATATATATATATATATATATATATATATATATATATATATATATATATATATATATATATGTCGTACCTAGTAGCCAGAACTCACTTCTCAGCCTACTATGCAAGGCCCAATTTGCCTAATAAGCCAAGTTTTCATGAATTAATAGTTTTTCGACTACCTAACCTACCTAACCTAACCTAACCTAACTTTTTCCGCTACCTAACCTAACCTAACCTATAAAGATAGGTTAGGTTAGGTTAGGTAGGGTTGGTTAGGTTCGGTCATATATCTACATTAATTTAAACTCCAATAAAAAAAAATTGACCTCATACATAATGAAATGGTTAGATTTATCATTTCATACGAAAAAAATTAGAGAAAATATATTAATTCAGGAAAACTTGGCTTATTAGGCAAATCGGGCCTTGTATAGTAGGCCGATAAGTGCGTTCTGGCTATTAGGTACGACTATATATATATATATATATATATATATATATATATATATATATATATATATATATATATATATATATATATATATATATATATATATATATATATATGTCGTACCTAATAGCCAGAACGCACTTCTCTGCCTACTTCTCTGCCTAGTACGCACTTCTCTGCCTAGTACGACTATATATATATATATATATATATATATATATATATATATATATATATATATATATATATATATATATATATATATATATATATATATATATGTCGTACCTAATAGCCAGAACGCACTTCTCTGCCTACTATGCAAGGCCCGATTTGCCTAATAAGCCAAGTTTTCATGAAATAATAGTTTTTCGACTACCTAACCTACCTAACCAAACCTAACCTAACTTTTTCGGCTACCTACCCTAACTTTTTCGGCTACCTAACCTAACCTAACCTAGAAAGATAGGTTAGGTTAGGTTAGGAAGGGTTGGTTAGGTTTGGTCATATATCTACGTTAATTTTAACTCCAATAAAAAAATATTGACCTCATACATAATGAAATGGGTAGCTTTATCATCTCATAAGAAAAAAAAGTGAGAAAATATAATAATTCAGGAAAACTTGGCTTATTAGGCAAATCAGGCCTTGCATAGTAGGCCGAGAAGTGCGTTCTGGCTACTAGGTACGACATATATATATATATATATATATATATATATATATATATATATATATATATATATATATATATATATGCGAACAAGCCTGAATGGTCCCCAGGACAATATGCAACTGAAAACTCACACCCCAGAAGTGACTCGAACCCATACTCCCAGAAGCAACGCAACTGGTATGTACAAGACGCCTTAATCCACTTGACCATCACGACCGGACATAATGAGGTGATAGCCGAGGCTATTTGAACCACCCCACCGCCGGCACTCGGATAGTTATCTTGGGCATAGCATTTTACCAAATCACCTCATTCTTTGGGGCACACGTGAGGAACACAAATGCGAACAAGCCTGAATGGTCCCCAGGACAATATGCAACTGAAAACTCACACCCCAGAAGTGACTCGAACCCATACTCCCAGAAGCAACGCAACTGGTATGTACAAGACGCCTTAATCCACTTGACCATCACGACCGGACATAATGAGGTGATAGCCGAGGCTATTTGAACCACCCCACCGCCGGCACTCGGATAGTTATCTTGGGCATAGCATTTTACCAAATCACCTCATTCTTTGGGGCACACGTGAGGAACACAAATGCGAACAAGCCTGAATGGTCCCCAGGACAATATGCAACTGAAAACTCACACCCCAGAAGTGACTCGAACCCATACTCCCAGAAGCAACGCAACTGGTATGTACAAGACGCCTTAATCCACTTGACCATCACGACCGGACATAATGAGGTGATAGCCGAGGCTATTTGAACCACCCCACCGCCGGCACTCGGATAGTTATCTTGGGCATAGCATTTTACCAAATCACCTCATTCTTTGGGGCACACGTGAGGAACACAAATGCGAACAAGCCTGAATGGTCCCCAGGACAATATGCAACTGAAAACTCACACCCCAGAAGTGACTCGAACCCATACTCCCAGAAGCAACGCAACTGGTATGTACAAGACGCCTTAATCCACTTGACCATCACGACCGGACATAATGAGGTGATAGCCGAGGCTATTTGAACCACCCCCACCGCCGGCACTCGGATAGTTATCTTGGGCATAGCATTTTACCAAATCACCTCATTCTTTGGGGCACACGTGAGGAACACAAATGCGAACAAGCCTGAATGGTCCCCAGGACAATATGCAACTGAAAACTCACACCCCAGAAGTGACTCGAACCCATACTCCCAGAAGCAACGCAACTGGTATGTACAAGACGCCTTAATCCACTTGACCATCACGACCGGACATAATGAGGTGATAGCCGAGGCTATTTGAACCACCCCACCGCCGGCACTCGGATAGTTATCTTGGGCATAGCATTTTACCAAATCACCTCATTCTTTGGGGCACACGTGAGGAACACAAATGCGAACAAGCCTGAATGGTCCCCAGGACAATATGCAACTGAAAACTCACACCCCAGAAGTGACTCGAACCCATACTCCCAGAAGCAACGCAACTGGTATGTACAAGACGCCTTAATCCACTTGACCATCACGACCGGACATAATGAGGTGATAGCCGAGGCTATTTGAACCACCCCACCGCCGGCACTCGGATAGTTATCTTGGGCATAGCATTTTACCAAATCACCTCATTCTTTGGGGCACACGTGAGGAACACAAATGCGAACAAGCCTGAATGGTCCCCAGGACAATATGCAACTGAAAACTCACACCCCAGAAGTGACTCGAACCCATACTCCCAGAAGCAACGCAACTGGTATGTACAAGACGCCTTAATCCACTTGACCATCACGACCGGACATAATGAGGTGATAGCCGAGGCTATTTGAACCACCCCACCGCCGGCACTCGGATAGTTATCTTGGGCATAGCATTTTACCAAATCACCTCATTCTTTGGGGCACACGTGAGGAACACAAATGCGAACAAGCCTGAATGGTCCCCAGGACAATATGCAACTGAAAACTCACACCCCAGAAGTGACTCGAACCCATACTCCCAGAAGCAACGCAACTGGTATGTACAAGACGCCTTAATCCACTTGACCATCACGACCGGACATAATGAGGTGATAGCCGAGGCTATTTGAACCACCCCACCGCCGGCACTCGGATAGTTATCTTGGGCATAGCATTTTACCAAATCACCTCATTCTTTGGGGCACACGTGAGGAACACAAATGCGAACAAGCCTGAATGGTCCCCAGGACAATATGCAACTGAAAACTCACACCCCAGAAGTGACTCGAACCCATACTCCCAGAAGCAACGCAACTGGTATGTACAAGACGCCTTAATCCACTTGACCATCACGACCGGACATAATGAGGTGATAGCCGAGGCTATTTGAACCACCCCACCGCCGGCACTCGGATAGTTATCTTGGGCATAGCATTTTACCAAATCACCTCATTCTTTGGGGCACACGTGAGGAACACAAATGCGAACAAGCCTGAATGGTCCCCAGGACAATATGCAACTGAAAACTCACACCCCAGAAGTGACTCGAACCCATACTCCCAGAAGCAACGCAACTGGTATGTACAAGACGCCTTAATCCACTTGACCATCACGACCGGACATAATGAGGTGATAGCCGAGGCTATTTGAACCACCCCACCGCCGGCACTCGGATAGTTATCTTGGGCATAGCATTTTACCAAATCACCTCATTCTTTGGGGCACACGTGAGGAACACAAATGCGAACAAGCCTGAATGGTCCCCAGGACAATATGCAACTGAAAACTCACACCCCAGAAGTGACTCGAACCCATACTCCCAGAAGCAACGCAACTGGTATGTACAAGACGCCTTAATCCACTTGACCATCACGACCGGACATAATGAGGTGATAGCCGAGGCTATTTGAACCACCCCACCGCCGGCACTCGGATAGTTATCTTGGGCATAGCATTTTACCAAATCACCTCATTCTTTGGGGCACACGTGAGGAACACAAATGCGAACAAGCCTGAATGGTCCCCAGGACAATATGCAACTGAAAACTCACACCCCAGAAGTGACTCGAACCCATACTCCCAGAAGCAACGCAACTGGTATGTACAAGACGCCTTAATCCACTTGACCATCACTACCGGACATAATGAGGTGATAGCCGAGGCTATTTGAACCACCCCACCGCCGGCACTCGGATAGTTATCTTGGGCATAGCATTTTACCAAATCACCTCATTCTTTGGGGCACACGTGAGGAACACAAATGCGAACAAGCCTGAATGGTCCCCAGGACAATATGCAACTGAAAACTCACACCCCAGAAGTGACTCGAACCCATACTCCCAGAAGCAACGCAACTGGTATGTACAAGACGCCTTAATCCACTTGACCATCACGACCGGACATAATGAGGTGATAGCCGAGGCTATTTGAACCACCCCACCGCCGGCACTCGGATAGTTATCTTGGGCATAGCATTTTACCAAATCACCTCATTCTTTGGGGCACACGTGAGGAACACAAATGCGAACAAGCCTGAATGGTCCCCAGGACAATATGCAACTGAAAACTCACACCCCAGAAGTGACTCGAACCCATACTCCCAGAAGCAACGCAACTGGTATGTACAAGACGCCTTAATCCACTTGACCATCACGACCGGACATAATGAGGTGATAGCCGAGGCTATTTGAACCACCCCACCGCCGGCACTCGGATAGTTATCTTGGGCATAGCATTTTACCAAATCACCTCATTCTTTGGGGCACACGTGAGGAACACAAATGCGAACAAGCCTGAATGGTCCCCAGGACAATATGCAACTGAAAACTCACACCCCAGAAGTGACTCGAACCCATACTCCCAGAAGCAACGCAACTGGTATGTACAAGACGCCTTAATCCACTTGACCATCACGACCGGACATAATGAGGTGATAGCCGAGGCTATTTGAACCACCCCACCGCCGGCACTCGGATAGTTATCTTGGGCATAGCATTTTACCAAATCACCTCATTCTTTGGGGCACACGTGAGGAACACAAATGCGAACAAGCCTGAATGGTCCCCAGGACAATATGCAACTGAAAACTCACACCCCAGAAGTGACTCGAACCCATACTCCCAGAAGCAACGCAACTGGTATGTACAAGACGCCTTAATCCACTTGACCATCACGACCGGACATAATGAGGTGATAGCCGAGGCTATTTGAACCACCCCACCGCCGGCACTCGGATAGTTATCTTGGGCATAGCATTTTACCAAATCACCTCATTCTTTGGGGCACACGTGAGGAACACAAATGCGAACAAGCCTGAATGGTCCCCAGGACAATATGCAACTGAAAACTCACACCCCAGAAGTGACTCGAACCCATACTCCCAGTTGGTTCAAATAGCCTCGGCTATCACCTCATTATGTCCGGTCGTGATGGTCAAGTGGATTAAGGCGTCTTGTACATACCAGTTGCGTTGCTTCTGGGAGTATGGGTTCGAGTCACTTCTGGGGTGTGAGTTTTCAGTTGCATATTGTCCTGGGGACCATTCAGGCTTGTTCGCATTTGTGTTCCTCACGTGTGCCCCAAAGAATGAGGTGATTTGGTAAAATGCTATGCCCAAGATAACTATCCGAGTGCCGGCGGTGGGGTGGTTCAAATAGCCTCGGCTATCACCTCATTATGTCCGGTCGTGATGGTCAAGTGGATTAAGGCGTCTTGTACATACCAGTTGCGTTGCTTCTGGGAGTATGGGTTCGAGTCACTTCTGGGGTGTGAGTTTTCAGTTGCATATTGTCCTGGGGACCATTCAGGCTTGTTCGCATTTGTGTTCCTCACGTGTGCCCCAAAGAATGAGGTGATTTGGTAAAATGCTATGCCCAAGATAACTATCCGAGTGCCGGCGGTGGGGTGGTTCAAATAGCCTCGGCTATCACCTCATTATGTCCGGTCGTGATGGTCAAGTGGATTAAGGCGTCTTGTACATACCAGTTGCGTTGCTTCTGGGAGTATGGGTTCGAGTCACTTCTGGGGTGTGAGTTTTCAGTTGCATATTGTCCTGGGGACCATTCAGGCTTGTTCGCATTTGTGTTCCTCACGTGTGCCCCAAAGAATGAGGTGATTTGGTAAAATGCTATGCCCAAGATAACTATCCGAGTGCCGGCGGTGGGGTGGTTCAAATAGCCTCGGCTATCACCTCATTATGTCCGGTCGTGATGGTCAAGTGGATTAAGGCGTCTTGTACATACCAGTTGCGTTGCTTCTGGGAGTATGGGTTCGAGTCACTTCTGGGGTGTGAGTTTTCAGTTGCATATTGTCCTGGGGACCATTCAGGCTTGTTCGCATTTGTGTTCCTCACGTGTGCCCCAAAGAATGAGGTGATTTGGTAAAATGCTATGCCCAAGATAACTATCCGAGTGCCGGCGGTGGGGTGGTTCAAATAGCCTCGGCTATCACCTCATTATGTCCGGTCGTGATGGTCAAGTGGATTAAGGCGTCTTGTACATACCAGTTGCGTTGCTTCTGGGAGTATGGGTTCGAGTCACTTCTGGGGTGTGAGTTTTCAGTTGCATATTGTCCTGGGGACCATTCAGGCTTGTTCGCATTTGTGTTCCTCACGTGTGCCCCAAAGAATGAGGTGATTTGGTAAAATGCTATGCCCAAGATAACTATCCGAGTGCCGGCGGTGGGGTGGTTCAAATAGCCTCGGCTATCACCTCATTATGTCCGGTCGTGATGGTCAAGTGGATTAAGGCGTCTTGTACATACCAGTTGCGTTGCTTCTGGGAGTATGGGTTCGAGTCACTTCTGGGGTGTGAGTTTTCAGTTGCATATTGTCCTGGGGACCATTCAGGCTTGTTCGCATTTGTGTTCCTCACGTGTGCCCCAAAGAATGAGGTGATTTGGTAAAATGCTATGCCCAAGATAACTATCCGAGTGCCGGCGGTGGGGTGGTTCAAATAGCCTCGGCTATCACCTCATTATGTCCGGTCGTGATGGTCAAGTGGATTAAGGCGTCTTGTACATACCAGTTGCGTTGCTTCTGGGAGTATGGGTTCGAGTCACTTCTGGGGTGTGAGTTTTCAGTTGCATATTGTCCTGGGGACCATTCAGGCTTGTTCGCATTTGTGTTCCTCACGTGTGCCCCAAAGAATGAGGTGATTTGGTAAAATGCTATGCCCAAGATAACTATCCGAGTGCCGGCGGTGGGGTGGTTCAAATAGCCTCGGCTATCACCTCATTATGTCCGGTCGTGATGGTCAAGTGGATTAAGGCGTCTTGTACATACCAGTTGCGTTGCTTCTGGGAGTATGGGTTCGAGTCACTTCTGGGGTGTGAGTTTTCAGTTGCATATTGTCCTGGGGACCATTCAGGCTTGTTCGCATTTGTGTTCCTCACGTGTGCCCCAAAGAATGAGGTGATTTGGTAAAATGCTATGCCCAAGATAACTATCCGAGTGCCGGCGGTGGGGTGGTTCAAATAGCCTCGGCTATCACCTCATTATGTCCGGTCGTGATGGTCAAGTGGATTAAGGCGTCTTGTACATACCAGTTGCGTTGCTTCTGGGAGTATGGGTTCGAGTCACTTCTGGGGTGTGAGTTTTCAGTTATATATATATATATATATATATGTCGTACCTAGTAGCCAGAACGCACTTCTCAGCCTATTATGCAAGGCCCGATTTGCCTAATAAGCCAAATTTTCCTGAATTAATATATTTTCTCAATTTTTTTTCTTATGAAATGATAAAGCTACCCATTTCATTATGTATGAGGTCAATTTTTTTTATTGGAGTTAAAATTAACGTAGATATATGTCCGAACCTAACCAACCCTACCTAACCTAACCTAACCTAACATCAAAGGTTAGGATAGGTTAGGTAGCCGAAAAAGTTAGGTTAGGTTAGGTTAGGTAGGTTAGGTAGTCGAAAAAACATTAATTCATGAAAACTTGGCTTATTAGGCAAATCGAGCCTTGCATAGTAGGCTGAGAAGTGCGTTCTGGCTGCTAGGTACGACATTATATATATATATATATATATATGTCGTACCTAGTAGCCAGAACTCACTTCTCAGCCTACTATGCAAGGCCCGATTTGCCTAATAAGCCATGTTTTCATGAATTAATGTTTTTTCGTCTACCTAACCTACCTAACCTAACCTAACCTAGCTTTTTTTGGCTACCTAACCTAACCTTACCTATAAAGATAGGTTAGGTTAGGTTAGGTAGGGTTGGTTAGGTTCGGTCATATATCTACGTTAATTTTAACTCCAATAAAAAAAATTTACCTCATACATAGTGAAAAGGGCAGCTTTATCATTTCATAAGAAAAAAATTATAGAAAATATATTAATTCAGGAAAACTTGGCTTATTAGGCAAATCGGGCCTTGCATAGTAGGCTGAGAAGTGAGTTCTGGCTACTAGGTACGACATATATATATATATATATATATATATATATATATATATATATATATATATATATATATATATATATATATATATCGTACCTAGTAGCCAGAACTCACTTCTTAGCCTACTATGCAAGGCCTGATTTGCCTAATAAGCCTAGTTTTCATGAATTAATGTTTTTTCGACAACCTAACCTACCTAACCTAACCTAACGTTTTCGGCTACCTAACCTAACCTAACCTATAAAGATAGGTTAGGTTAGGTTAGGTAGGGTTGGATAGGTTCGGTCATATATCTACGTTAATTTTAACTCCAATAAAAAAAAATTGACCTCATACATAATGAAATGGGTAGCTTTATCATTTCATAAGAAAAAAATTAGAGAAAATATATTAATTCAGTAAAACTTGGCTTATTAGGCAAATCGGGCCTCGCATAGTAGGCTGAGAAGTGAGTTCTGGCTACTAGGTACGACATATATATATATATATATATATATATGTCGTACCTAGTAGCCAGAACTCACTTTTTGGCCTACTATTCAAGGCCCGATTTGCCTAATAAGCCAAGTTTTCCTGAATTAATATATTTTTTCTAATTTTTTTCTTATGAAATGATAAAGCTACCCATTTCATTATGTATGAGGTCATTTTTTTTTATTGGAGTTAAAATTAACGTAGATATATGACCGAACCTAACCAACCCTACCTAACCTAACCTAACCTATCTTTATAGGTTAGGTTTGGTTAGGTAGCCGAAAAAGTTAGGTTAGGTTAGGTTAGGTAGGTTAGGTAGTCGAAAAACAATTAATTCATGAAAACTTGGCTTATTAGGCAAATCGGGCCTTGCATAGTAGGCTGAGAAGTGCGTTCTGGCTATTAGGTACGACATATATATATATATATATATATATATATATATATATATATATATATATATATATATATATATATACATATATATATATATATATATATATATATATATATATATATATATATATATATATATACATATATATATATATATATATATATATATATATATATATATATATACATATATATATATATGAATATAAAAAACTCACACCCCAGAAGTGACTCGAACCCATACTCCCAGAAGCAACGCAACTGGTAACTACAGGGCGCCTTAATCCGCTTGACCATCACGGCCGTCAAAAGGAAGTGATAGCCGAGGCTATTTGAGCCACTTCCCCGACGGCAACTCGGATGGTAATCTTGGGCATAGCATTTCACCAAATCACCTCATTCTTTGGGGCACACGTGAGGAACACAAATGCGAACAAGCCTGAATGGTCCCCAGGACTATATGCGAATGAAAACTCACACCCCAGAAGTGACTCGAACCCATACTCCCAGAAGCAACGCAACTGGTAACTACAGGGCGCCTTAATCCGCTTGACCATCACGGCCGTCAAAAGGAAGTGATAGCTGAGGCTATTTGAGCCACTTCCCCGACGGCAACTCGGATGGTAATCTTGGGCATAGCATTTCACCAAATCACCTCATTCTTTGGGGCACACGTGAGGAACACAAATGCGAACAAGCCTGAATGGTCCCCAGGACTATATGCGAATGAAAACTCACACCCCAGAAGTGACTCGAACCCATACTCCCAGAAGCAACGCAACTGGTAACTACAGGGCGCCTTAATCCGCTTGACCATCACGGCCGTCAAAAGGAAGTGATAGCCGAGGCTATTTGAGCCACTTCCCCGACGGCAACTCGGATGGTAATCTTGGGCATAGCATTTCACCAAATCACCTCATTCTTTGGGGCACACGTGAGGAACACAAATGCGAACAAGCCTGAATGGTCCCCAGGACTATATGCGAATGAAAACTCACACCCCAGAAGTGACTCGAACCCATACTCCCAGAAGCAACGCAACTGGTAACTACAGGGCGCCTTAATCCGCTTGACCATCACGGCCGTCAAAAGGAAGTGATAGCCGAGGCTATTTGAGCCACTTCCCCGACGGCAACTCGGATGGTAATCTTGGGCATAGCATTTCACCAAATCACCTCATTCTTTGGGGCACACGTGAGGAACACAAATGCGAACAAGCCTGAATGGTCCCCAGGACTATATGCGAATGAAAACTCACACCCCAGAAGTGACTCGAACCCATACTCCCAGAAGCAACGCAACTGGTAACTACATGGCGCCTTAATCCGCTTGACCATCACGGCCGTCAAAAGGAAGTGATAGCCGAGGCTATTTGAGCCACTTCCCCGACGGCAACTCGGATGGTAATCTTGGGCATAGCATTTCACCAAATCACCTCATTCTTTGGGGCACACGTGAGGAACACAAATGCGAACAAGCCTGAATGGTCCCCAGGACTATATGCGAATGAAAACTCACACCCCAGAAGTGACTCGAACCCATACTCCCAGAAGCAACGCAACTGGTAACTACAGGGCGCCTTAATCCGCTTGACCATCACGGCCGTCAAAAGGAAGTGATAGCCAAGGCTATTTGAGCCACTTCCCCGACGGCAACTCGGATGGTAATCTTGGGCATAGCATTTCACCAAATCACCTCATTCTTTGGGGCACACGTGAGGAACACAAATGCGAACAAGCCTGAATGGTCCCCAGGACTATATGCGAATGAAAACTCACACCCCAGAAGTGCTTCTGGGAGTATGGATTCGAGTCACTTCTGGGGTGGATGGGAGTATGGATTCGAGTCACTTCTGGGGTGTGAGTTTTCATTCGCATATAGTCCTGGGGACCATTCAGGCTTGTTCGCATTTGTGTTCCTCACGTGTGCCCCAAAGAATGAGGTGATTTGGTGAAAGGCTATGCCCAAGATTACCATCCGAGTTGCCGTCGGGGAAGTGGCTCAAATAGCCTCGGCTATCACTTCCTTTTGACGGCCGTGATGGTCAAGCGGATTAAGGCGCCCTGTAGTTACCAGTTGCGTTGCTTCTGGGAGTATGGGTTCGAGTCACTTCTGGGGTGTGAGTTTTCATTCGCATATAGTCCTGGGGACCATTCAGGCTTGTTCGCATTTGTGTTCCTCACGTGTGCCCCAAAGAATGAGGTGATTTGGTGAAATGCTATGCCCAAGATTACCATCCAAGTTGCCGTCGGGGAAGTGGCTCAAATAGCCTCAGCTATCACTTCCTTTTGACGGCCGTGATGGTCAAGCGGATTAAGGCGCCCTGTAGTTACCAGTTGCGTTGCTTCTGGGAGTATGGGTTCAAGTCACTTCTGGGGTGTGAGTTTTCATTCGCATATAGTCCTGGGGACCATTCAGGCTTGTTCGCATTTGTGTTCCTCACGTGTGCCCCAAAGAATGAGGTGATTTGGTGAAATGCTATGCCCAAGATTACCATCCGAGTTGCCGTCGGGGAAGTGGCTCAAATAGCCTCGGCTATCACCTCCTTTTGACGGCCGTGATGGTCAAGCGGATTAAGGCGCCCTGTAGTTACCAGTTGCGTTGCTTCTGGGAGTATGGGTTCGAGTCACTTCTGGGGTGTGAGTTTTCATTCGCATATAGTCCTGGGGACCATTCAGGCTTGTTCGCATTTGTGTTCCTCACGTGTGCCCCAAAGAATGAGGTGATTTGGTGAAATGCTATGCCCAAGATTACCATCCGAGTTGCCGTCGGGGAAGTGGCTCAAATAGCCTCGGCTATCACTTCCTTTTGACGGCCGTGATGGTCAAGCGGATTAAGGCGCCCTGTAGTTACCAGTTGCGTTGCTTCTGGGAGTATGGGTTCGAGTCACTTCTGGGGTGTGAGTTTTCATTCGCATATAGTCCTGGGGACCATTCAGGCTTGTTCGCATTTGTGTTCCTCACGTGTGCCCCAAAGAATGAGGTGATTTGGTGAAATGCTATGCCCAAGATTACCATCCGAGTTGCGGTCGGGGAAGTGGCTCAAATAGCCTCGGCTATCACTTCCTTTTGACGGCCGTGATGGTCAAGCGGATTAAGGCGCCCTGTAGTTACCAGTTGCGTTGCTTCTGGGAGTATGGGTTCGAGTCACTTCTGGGGTGTGAGTTTTCATTCGCATATAGTCCTGGGGACCATTCAGGCTTGTTCGCATTTGTGTTCCTCACGTGTGCCCCAAAGAATGAGGTGATTTGGTGAAATGCTATGCCCAAGATTACCATCCGAGTTGCCGTCGGGGAAGTGGCTCAAATAGCCTCGGCTATCACTTCCTTTTGACGGCCGTGATGGTCAAGCGGATTAAGGCGCCCTGTAGTTACCAGTTGCGTTGCTTCTGGGAGTATGGGTTCGAGTCACTTCTGGGGTGTGAGTTTTCATTCGCATATAGTCCTGGGGACCATTCAGGCTTGTTCGCATTTGTGTTCCTCACGTGTGCCCCAAAGAATGAGGTGATTTGGTGAAATGCTATGCCCAAGATTACCATCCGAGTTGCCGTCGGGGAAGTGGCTCAAATAGCCTCGGCTATCACTTCCTTTTGACGGCCGTGATGGTCAAGCGGATTAAGGCGCCCTGTAGTTACCAGTTGCGTTGCTTCTGGGAGTATGGGTTCGAGTCACTTCTGGGGTGTGAGTTTTCATTCGCATATAGTCCTGGGGACCATTCAGGCTTGTTCGCATTTGTGTTCCTCACGTGTGCCCCAAAGAATGAGGTGATTTGGTGAAATGCTATGCCCAAGATTACCATCCGAGTTGCCGTCGGGGAAGTGGCTCAAATAGCCTCGGCTATCACTTCCTTTTGACGGCCGTGATGGTCAAGCGGATTAAGGCGCCCTGTAGTTACCAGTTGCGTTGCTTCTGGGAGTATGGGTTCGAGTCACTTCTGGGGTGTGAGTTTTCATTCGCATATAGTCCTGGGGACCATTCAGGCTTGTTCGCATTTGTGTTCCTCACGTGTGCCCCAAAGAATGAGGTGATTTGGTGAAATGCTATGCCCAAGATTACCATCCGAGTTGCCGTCGGGGAAGTGGCTCAAATAGCCTCGGCTATCACTTCCTTTTGACGGCCGTGATGGTCAAGCGGATTAAGGCGCCCTGTAGTTACCAGTTGCGTTGCTTCTGGGAGTATGGGTTCGAGTCACTTCTGGGGTGTGAGTTTTCATTTGCATATAGTCCTGGGGACCATTCAGGCTTGTTCGCATTTGTGTTCCTCACGTGTGCCCCAAAGAATGAGGTGATTTGGTGAAATGCTATGCCCAAGATTACCATCCGAGTTGCCGTCGGGGAAGTGGCTCAAATAGCCTCGGCTATCACTTCCTTTTGACGGCCGTGATGGTCAAGCGGATTAAGGCGCCCTGTAGTTACCAGTTGCGTTGCTTCTGGGAGTATGGGTTCGAGTCACTTCTTGGGTGTGAGTTTTCATTCGCATATAGTCCTGGGGACCATTCAGGCTTGTTCGCATATATATATATATATATATATATATATATATATATATATATATTATTAAATATGACCGAAAAAGTAAGATTAATAATTCTAACACGAATTTTCTCAATCTTTCGTACATTTCTTTTCACTGTTGGAGGTAAATCAAAAATCAATTCTCCAAAATTCATTTTTATTTCTAGTCTGACGCGACACGAGCGCGTTTCGTAAAACTTATTACATTTTCAAAGACTTTAGTTTACAAATACACAACTGAATAGAACTTACGCATCTCCGATTTTATATCTACATTTGAGAGAGGTGGATGGCGTGAGGTGGCATTAATAGGGTATTAATTTCATCAACACAAAACAGAACACGAAACAATGGGTATTGAATAGAAGTGATTGTAGAAAGCCTATTGGTCCATATTTCTTGATGCTTCTATATTGGAGCGGAGTCTTGAGGTGGGTAGAATATAGTTGTGCATTAATTGGCTGTTGATTGCTGGTGTTGACTTCTTGATGTGTAGTGCCTCGCAAACGTCAAGCCGCCTGCTATCGCTGTATCTATCGATCATTTCTGTGTTGTTTACTAGGATTTCTCTGGCGATGGTTTGGTTGTGAGAAGAGATTATATGTTCCTTAATGGAGCCCTGTTGCTAATGCATCGTTAAACGCCTAGAAAGAGATGTTGTTGTCTTGCCTATATACTGGGTTTTTTGGAGCTTACAGTCCCCAAGAGGGCATTTGAAGGAATAGACGACGTTAGTCTCTTTTAAAGCGTTCTGTTTTGTGTCTGGAGAGTTTCTCATGAGTAGGCTGGCCGTTTTTCTGGTTTTATAGTAAATTGTCAGTTGTATCTTCTGATTTTTGTCTGTAGGGATAACGTTTCTATTAACAATATCTTTCAGGACCCTTTCCTCCGTTTTATGAGCTGTGGAAAAGAAGTTCCTGTAAAATAGTCTAATAGGGGGTATAGGTGTTGTGTTAGTTGTCTCTTCAGAGGTTGCATGGCGTTTCACTTTCCTTCTTATGATGTCTTCCACGAAACCATTGGAGAAGCCGTTGTTGACTAGGACCTGCCTTACCCTACAGAGTTCTTCGTCGACTTGCTTCCATTCTGAGCTGTGGCTGAGAGCACGGTCGACATATGCGTTAACAACACTCCTCTTGTACCTGTCTGGGCAGTCGCTGTTGGCATTTAGGCACATTCCTATGTTCGTTTCCTTAGTGTAGACTGCAGTGTGGAAACCTCCGCTCTTTTCCATGACTGTTACATCTAGAAAGGGCAGCTTCCCATCCTTTTCCATCTCGTAAGTGAAACGCAGCACGGAACTCTGCTCAAATGCCTCCTTCAGCTCCTGCAGATGTCTGACATCAGGTACCTGTGTAAAAATGTCGTCAACATATCTGCAGTATATGGCCGGTTTCAAGTTCATGTCGACTAAGACTTTTTGCTCGATGGTACCTATGTAGAAGTTTGCAAACAGGACACCTAGGGGAGAACCCATGGCGACCCCATCTACTTGCTTATACATGTGCCCATCCGGGCTCAAGAAGGGTGCCTCTTTAGTACAAGCTTGGAGTAGTTTCCTCAGAATATTTTCTGGTATGTCAAGAGGAGTACAGGCTGGATCACGATACACTCTGTCGGCTATCATCCCGATTGTCTCGTCCACAGGTACGTTGGTAAACAGCGATTCTACGTCCAACGAGGCTCTTATCCCTGTGGCCCGTGTGCCCCACAGTAAGTCAACAAATTCCTTTGGAGACTTCAGGCTGAAGGCGCAAGGACCACAAGGAGTCAGCAGGCCGTTGAGTCACTTCGCCAGTCTGTATGTGGGTGTGGGTATCTGGCTAATGATTGGCCGAAGTGGGTTTCCAGGCTTGTGTGTCTTGACATTTCCATACGCATATCCAGGTTTATATTCCCCAATGATCTTTGGCAGGTGGAGTCCGGATTTCTTGGCGTTCACAGTTTCGATCAGTTTGTTGACCTTTGCTTTTAATTCGGCTGTAGTGTCCTTCGTTACCCTTTGGAACTTAGTTTGGTCAGAGAGTATGATGTTCATTTTCGCCAGATATTCGTCTTTTTTAAGAATGACATATCTTGGCGACTTGTCACCTCTCCTGACAACTATCTCCTTGTTCTCACGAAGGCTTTTAGCTGCCGCTTTGAGCTCGGGGGACAGTATGGTCCGGATGGACCATACATACTTATACTTGAGCCCGGATGGGCACATGTATAAGCAAGTAGATGGGGTCGCCAATGGTTCTCCCCTAGGTGTCCTGTTTGCAAACTTCTACATGGGTACCATCGAGCAAAAAGTCTTAGTCGACATGAACTTGAAACCGGCCATATACTGCAGATATGTTGACGACATTTTTACACAGGTACCTGATGTCAGACATCTGCAGGAGCTGAAGGAGGCATTTGAGCAGAGTTCCGTGCTGCGTTTCACTTACGAGATGGAAAAGGATGGGAAGCTGCCCTTTCTAGATGTAACAGTCATGGAAAAGAGCGGAGGTTTCCACACTGCAGTCTACACTAAGGAAACGAACATAGGAATGTGCCTAAATGACAACAGCGACTGCCCAGACAGGTACAAGAGGAGTGTTGTTAACGCATATGTCGACCGTGCTCTCAGCCACAGCTCAGAATGGAAGCAAGTCGACGAAGAACTCTGTAGGGTAAGGCAGGTCCTACTCAACAACGGCTTCTCCAATGGTTTCGTGGAAGACATCATAAGAAGGAAAGTGAAACGCCATGCAACCTCTGAAGAGACAACTAACACAACACCTATGCCCCCTATTAGACTATTTTACAGGAACTTCTTTTCCACAGCTCATAAAACGGAGGAAAGGGTCCTGAAAGATATTGTTAATAGAAACGTTATCCCTACAGACAAAAAACAGAAGATACAACTGACAATTTACTATAAAACCAGAAAAACGGCCAGCCTACTCATGAGAAACTCTCCAGACACAAAACAGAACGCTTTAAAAGAGACTAACGTCGTCTATTCCTTCAAATGCCCACTTGGGGACTGTAAGCTCCAAAAAAAACAGTATATAGGCAAGACAACAACATCTCTTTCTAGGCGTTTAACGATGCATAAGCAACAGGGCTCCATTAAGGAACATATAATCTCTTCTCACAACCAAACCATCGCCAGAGAAATCCTAGTAAACAACACAGAAATGATCGATAGATACAGCGATAGCAGGCGGCTTGACGTTTGCGAGGCACTACACATCAAGAAGTCAACACCAGCAATCAACAGCCAATTAATGCACAACTATATTCTACCCACCTCAAGACTCCGCTCCAATATAGAAGCATCAAGAAATATGGACCAATAGGCTTTCTACAATCACTTCTATTCAATACCCATTGTTTCGTGTTCTGTCTTGTGTTGATGAAATTAATACCCTATTAATACCACCTCTGGTTCTGTTTTGTGTTGATGAAATTAATACCCTATTAATGCCACCTCACCCCATCCACCTCTCTCAAATGTAGATATAAAATCGGAGATGCGTAAGTTCTATTCAGTTGTGTATTTGTAAACTAAAGTCTTTGAAAATGTAATAAGTTTTACGAAACGCGCTCGTGTCGCGTCAGACTAGAAATAAAAATAAATTTTGGAGAATTGATTTTTGATTTACCTCCAACAGTGAAAAGAAATGTACGAAAGATTGAGAAAATTCGTGTTAGAATTATTAATCTTACTTTTTCGGTCATATTTAATAATATATGTCTACAGGAAAGACTGCTACCAAAATATACTAATATATATATATATACATATATATATATACATATATATATACATATATATATATATATATATATATATATATATATATATATATATATATATATATATATATATATATATTGATATAAAGCTTTATATTTAGCTTTATACAAAAGTTAATCACTGCTAAAATAAATGAAACTCATTTAAATTATTCCATTTATTTTAACTCCGTTATGTTTGGTATACAATCATGTGTAATAGATTTGTCTCAAAATAATAATTAAGAAAATAGTCAAGAAGAGTCTTTCGCAGTAGTATAAGAAATTTTCAACATAGGCACACACTGGCGTTGGTGTTCAGGAGTAGTGATGCTGGTAGTGTCGTTTTTGTGGTAGAGTTAAATAGCTTGTAACTGCAGTGCTCAATACGTTAAAGCTCAGCAATGTTCGAAGTCTGCGGGATCCAGCTCAACAAGACGGCGACCGTCTGCACAAGTGGAATAGATGTCGAAGCTTTGGAGAAGGGATGAGTTGCGGACAGCCCAGGCGATGTCACAGCCACACTCCAGGGGGTTACCTGCGGAGAAGTGGTCACTAACATTTATTGACAAGAACTACTGTTATGTTTGCTAATGATCCTGGAGGTGAGTAGTGTTGGTAGGAATAGTGTTCCTGGTACTGAGGATGACGTGCCAGTGTTCCTGCTACCAAGGGAAGATAAAGTAACAGAGTTCCTATTACTGCGAGTGTATATGGTGAATCACATCCACATAACCACGTCTTGAGGCTCTGTTTCACGAATAATAGAAATATTATATGTACCATGAATGAATTAATAGTTCATGTGTACACATCACGGTATCTAGCTCACACATTTGAAGATGAGGAAACAACGACGTTTCGGTCCATCCTGGACCATCACCGAGAAGTTTACACGCCCTGATTATGATCCACTACAGACAGAAACATCGTCGGTTCTTTATTTACAGATGTGTGTGGCTTGGGTTTCAACTCTTCAGCCACGTGATTGTAACACATTGTCTTGACACAGGACGATGTCATTGTAACTCATTGTCTTGACACAGGACGATGTCATTGTGACTCATCGTCTGCACTCAGGACGATGTCATTCATTGTGACTCATCGTCTGCACTCAGGACGATGTCATTGTGACTCATCGTCTGCACTCAGGACGATGTCATTGTGACTCATCGTCTGCACACAGGACGATGTCATTGTGACTCATCGTCTGCACACAGGACGATGTCATTGTGACTCATCGTCTGCACACAGGACGATGTCATTGTGCCTCATCGTCTGCACACAGGACGATGTCATTGTGACTCATCGTCTGCTCACAGGACGAGGGCATTGTGACTCATCGTCTGCACACAGGACGAGGGCATTGTGACATCAGAAACATAAATGATTGTTGAGTCCAAGAAATCTTTAAATATATTTAATATTATTGGTTAAAAAATAATCGATTGAGTCTTGAATCTATTTTGAGTCTTCGTCTACAATTATTCCCATACTATTGATGACTATTTTGTTGTTGTTGACAATTAATTCCGATTTTAACTCTCAGCTTCTAACTAGCAAACAATGGCTATTATGTTAATAATGCCTAATGTACTATGTAAATAATACTTACATAATAATACTAAATTATATAACTAATTACTAGTTATATGCTGACTTGACAAGGTATTACTGATAATGTTGAATGAGTTGTGCTCACCGTAGGGGTCGATGTAGCACCCGTTAAGCACCAAGAACTTCCACGGGTCTTCATCCAACACTGTCAGCGCGTTGTGGTGTACGTACATCCAAACGTCGTAGCAATCTGTGAGAGCAATAGACTTTACTGCAGAAATTTGACGCCGGTCTTATTACCTGTCACAAAGGCAGAAACAAACCTTAAGAGATCAAAGTTTGTTCACTGATCCCATGGATGAACAGTTCTGTAAATACCCTTTACAACTAGTCATGAACAAGAGAGCTGGCTCAAAACCTGACCTGGAGAAAACTGTTGGTTCACGACCTAACACGTACAAGTGTCAGTTCATCGCCTCACTTATACACCAAGTATGGAAAAGAAATATTAAAAGTGAGGCCTAAGTACTGTAACCCTTAAGGACTTTTTATGCCTGAGCCACTTCTTGGGTGGTTTAATCATCATCAATCAATTAATCTACTGTACCCCGACAATTATTAAGTGTGAGTTCACGACAAGTAACCCGAAAGTATCACTGGGAAACGACACATTTATCACCCTTATGTCTCATAAACTTCTTGACTCTATATTCAGGCATGTCAAACCCGCGGGCCGCATGCGGCCCTTAGCAAGCACACATACGGCCAGCACAAAGGATACTTGAATTTGATCATTTAACGGCAAAAACTAAATTTTACATAAAAAATAATAACATTTGATAACTTTATACAAATTTTATAAAAAAATAATGGCGACAATTTTTATCATTTAAACTATCACCTTTTAATAAAATTCTGAAGCACAAAAGAACACGAATGTAGCTGTGAGGCAAGCGAGTTAAGATTTCTAAAAATAGACTGATCAAAACTTGTCATTTCTGATCAAAGTGGGAACTGCACAGACATTTCAGCTTGAAATTGTCAGTAAAAAAAGGTGTCAAGTGTCTGGACAAAACACTAAAATGATAGGAGACGATAAATAAATGTTTATTTTGAACTGTCGTAATTTATTTGCTGCTGTTGCATAGAAGTCTATGTTGCTGTTTAAAAATTCGAATGCAATGATTTATATTAAATGACTTCAATTAGTTGTGGTTTGTGGCCCTCGTGACAACACAAATGTGACCCATATGGCTCCCGGGGGACCTTCAGTTTGAGTTGCCTGCTCAATATTCTAAACGACTGCTTGTTCAAGCACAAGTTGCATTAGTTGCAAATGCTTTGTTTACCACTCTGGCTGAATGGCTCATGTTACCCACTTAACGGGGAGCCACTGACTTCAGACTACGCGAGTTTGCTAAATTAACCATTAGAACAAATTTCCTCTAAATATCACCAGAATTTTTTGACGTAGATGAATAATATTTTATTTTGAGCTGCGTTTAGGAAAAGTGAAATACGTTATGAACCTTTAGAGGACGCGCCACACTGTGGAAGCACTCCAGGCAATGGCTGAGAAACTAGGTTTCTATCACAAAGTGGGCGTGACTGTGATGCCTAGTACACTGTAGAACACCTGAGGTAAGATGGACGAGTCTTCACAAGGGTGCTGGTAAAATGTCTTCAAGAAGTAAAGTGACAAATCTTTGACGTGGGACACTCAATGATGGGTCCTTGAACAGGATGATAACTGGGAAGTAAGGAATAATGAAGGTGAATCATATTTAGTGATACTGATCGTGGGAGGTAACGTGACACCGTTCATGGTGATGTGATGGGTGACAGCCTGCAGCTTCAACAGTGACATCGTTTGTGATGGGTGATAGCGCCCAGCTTTAACAGTGACACAGTTTGAGAGAGGTGACAGCACACAGCATCATCAGTCACACCGTTTACGAGAGGTGGCAGCACACAGCTTCAACAGTGACACCGTTTGTGAGAGGTAAGAGCATTCAGCATCTAGAGTGACACCGTTTGTGATGGGTGACAGCACGCTGCTTCAAAATTGACACCGTTCGTTAGAGATGACAGCACAAAGCTTCATCGATAACACCGTTTATGAGTAGTGACAGTACGCAGCATCAACAGTGACACCGATTGTGAGAGATAGCATGCAGCTTCAAGAGTGACACCATTTGTAAGTGGTGACAGTATGCAGCATCAAAAGAGACAAAGTATGTGAGAGGTGACATCACGCAGCTTCAACAGTGACAACGTTTGTGAGAAGTGACAGCACGAAGTTTCAACAGTGACACCGTTGGTGATGGTAGAGAGCACGCTGCTTCAAGAGTAACTCCGTTGGTGAGAGCACGTAGCATCAACAATGACACCGTTTGTGAGAGATAACATCACGCAGCTTCAACAGAGACACCGTTTGAGAGAGGTGAGGACACGCA
The DNA here is from genome assembly GCF_040958095.1 of Procambarus clarkii. Taxonomy (NCBI): domain Eukaryota; kingdom Metazoa; phylum Arthropoda; class Malacostraca; order Decapoda; family Cambaridae; genus Procambarus; species Procambarus clarkii. The sequence continues at coordinate 39,018,613 of NC_091175.1, forward strand.
GCTTCATCAGTGTCACCGTTTGTGAGAGATGAGAGTAGGCACCTTCAACTGTGACATCGTTTGCGAAAGATGATAGTACACAATATCAACAGTGACACCGTTTGTGACTAGTGACAGCTCACAGCTTCAACAGTGACACCATTTGTGAAAGGTGACATTACGCAGCTTCAAAAGTGTCAACGTTTGAGAGGTGACAGCACGAAGCTTCAACAGTGACACCGTTTGCGAGAGGTGACATCACGTAACTTCAAGAGTGACACCGTTTGTTAGAGGTGACATTACACAGCTTCAACAGTAAAAGCGTTTCAGAGATATGACAGTACGCAGCATCAACAGTGACACAATCTGTGATAGGTCTTAACAAGCAGCGTCAACAGTGATACCGTTTGTGAGAGATGACAGCACGAAGCATTAACAGTGACACCATTTGTTAGAGGTGAAAGCATGCAGCGTCAAATGTGACACCGTTTGAGCGAGGTGACATCACGCAGCTACCAGAGTGACACCATTTACAAGAGGTGACAGCACGCAGCATCAACAGTGACACTGTTTGTGAGAGGAGGTAGTACGCAACATCAACAGTGACACCATTGTTGATAAGTAACAACACGAAGCTTCAACAGTGACACAGTTTGTGAGAGGTGCCAGCACGCAGCTTCAAAAGTGACCCCTTTTGTGAAAGGTGAAAGCACGCCGCATCAACAGTGACAACGTTTGCGAGAGGTGCATTTCATAACTTCAACGGTGACACCGTTTGTGAGAGGTCACAACACGCAGTTTCAACAGTGACAACGATTGTGAAAGGTTACAGTACCCATCATCAACAGTGACACCGTTTATGAGAGGTGAGAAGCACGCAGCAACAACAGTGACACCGTTTGTGAGAAGAGACAGCACGCAGCTTCATCAGTGACACCTTCGTGAGAGGTGAGAGCACGCAGCTTCAACAGTGACACCGGTCGTGAGATGTGACATCACAGAGATTCACTGGTGACTTCTCGATGCTTGAACACTAACTCCGTTTTTGAGAGGTGACAGTACTTAACATCAACAGTACGAAGCTTCAATAGAGAGATAGTTTGTAAGTGGTAACAGCATGCAGTTTCAACTTTGTCACCGTTTGTAAGTGGTTACATCACTCAGCTTCAACAGTGACACCGTTTGTTAGAGATGATAGCACGCAGCAATAACAGTGACACCATTTCTGAAAGGTGACAGCAGACAGCATCAACAGTGACACTTTTTTGAGTGGTGACAGCATGAAGCTTCAACAGTGACACCGTTTGTTAGAGGTGAGAGCACGCAGCTTCATCATAGACACCGCTTGGGATAGGTGACAGCACGCAGCTTCAACAGTGACGCCGTTTGTGAGAGGTGACAGCACACAGCTTCAACAAAGATAATGGTTGTGATAGGTGATAGCACACAGCTTCAACAAAGACACCGTTTCAGTAATAATGGGCTACGAGAAAAGCTACAGTGATGGTTGTGAAGAGTTTGCTTGCGCTACAAAGTGCACACAATGCTCTGATTTACGAATTTTGCGATATTTTTGTACATGTTCGTTAAAACTATTGTTATCTTAAGTTATCGTATCGAATGTTTGATAAGTGAGCAAAATCTATTGCATTTTTACTGGAGCTTTTTACTTAGGGGACAATGTGACGGTGCCTGACGGACTGGCGCCGCCCACCTGCTTTGTGACTGATAGTGAGTAGTGATTCTCACACACACTCTCCTCTTCCTCCACCTCGTTCTCACTGTTTCACAAGCGTCAGCTTTGAGTTGTTTTGCCTATCCAAAATCCTTTGAACGTCGGAAACCCAATTAACCTATAGAAGTCGATGCTTAAGTTCGAAAAAATCGTCAATATTAAATAAAAATATAAAAAAATAAAGCTTTGTAATTTAGACGATGTTGGCGAAAACGTTACAGTAATGTTGCATGAAGTGAGAGGACTGGTTTATCTGTTTTCATTTTCTTTCATCTGATCAGAATCGATTGAGATCTAAATGTGTTTCAACATAAAAAACCGTCGACGAATATAAATATTTCATCCGCCTGGTGCTGACACCGGCATGAACTCACCCGTGAAGGAGGCCGGGCTGACACCAGCCAGCTGGTTGTACCCTAAATCGATCAGTCCTGTCGTGGGCGAGCACTTGAAGGAACCCCCAGCGAGATAGGTCAATGAGTTGTCTCCAAGACCCAAGTTCCTGAGGTTTGGTAGATCACGGAAGACTCCTGTGGGTGGACACAGCTCAATTTTAAAGGTCGTGAAATATTTGCAAAATGGCAAATTGATTTTAATTTAAAAATCCATAAATATTTCAGATACTAATGAAAATCGATTAAAGGTTTATCTCTCTAATATGTTTTGCAGGTATATAAATATATATATCTATGAATGAAGCTAAAAGCGCAACTACTGTATATATCCAGAGATTTCCTCCTGTGAGCTGTTATGGAAAGAGATGATAAGTTATCATTAAAAATATTAACTAAAGGAACGACTTATGTGTGAGTAGAAACACGAAATACAGTGACAAGTAGAGTATCACATTACATACCTAAGGTCACCTGGGTAATATTGGTGCTGGAGAGGTGGATGTCAACCAGTGCGGAAGTATTCGAAAAAGCACTTGGAGGGAGTTCACCCAGAGGGTTCCCGGATAGGTAGAGCGTCTCTAGTGTGGTGGAGAACAGCATGGGGAACCCTCGTATATTGTTGTGTCTCAGGTCCAACGACTGGACATGCGTGAAAGTCTCCAAATCGACGAAGGGAAACGAGGAGATATTGTTGTAATTGAAGACTAAATAGGTTACGGTGGAGACACTGCCGGAGAGTGCACCCTCTTGGATCTCCTCCAGGCCCCCTTTGGTGATCCAAATCTCTTGGAAAGAGGCGTCGCCCAGATCGCCACTCCGAAGAGTCTTCAGATTCTGGTTGGCTTTAATAGTGAGTCTGCGGAAGTTTGTGGATGGGAAGTTAGCTTGGAACACAGCAGCTAACTCATTTTCGTCCGCCACCTCAGAACAATCCATGTCCAGGACTTGCGGGTCCTCCTGAGAGCACACGCATGGAGTGATATCCTCAGCTGCTGGGCACGTTGCCAACCGTTGAACATTACTGGCGTTCCCTACCATTCCTAGGCATCTCTCAAGTTTGGAACTTAATAACAGCAGAAGTAATATATATGAAGACTCCATATTGAACGAGATAGTATTCAGCAAATCTTGGCAATGCGTCTGGCCACTATGGTGGCTAAGAAACTAGACAATATGACAGGTACCTCCCGAAATCTAAACAAGCAAAGCCACAAACCCAAGCGAGACAACACAGTGTTGTGAGGATGGTGGACGGTTATCAAACTCTAGCAGAGAGGTACACAGCACCCGTCTTATATCTTCGGTCACAGTGCAGCAGGGCGGGGCCGTTTGTAGACTGGGAGCCAGACTAGACAGGTGTTGGGGGAGTTATGATAAGAAGGTTGGTTGATACTGTCAGGTGTTGGGAGATGTGAAAAAAGGTAGGTTGGTACTGTTAGGTGTTGGGATGTGTGGAAACAAGTTCTGTACTAACCTAGCTGGGCTTGCGGGGCCTAAGCTATGGCTCTTTTGCCTCCCCCCTCCCCCCCCCCTCTCAACAGTCAATGAACTGGTGGATAGGTACCTGAGCCTACTGGGCTCTATCATATACACATATGAAACTGTGTGTGGAGACCGCCTCCACCACTTCACTGACTAAAGCATTTCATCTGTTAACTACTTTGACATTGAAAACGTTCTTTCTAACGTCCTTGTAGCTCATTTGAGTACAAAGCTTCCACCTGTGTTCCCTTGTTCGTGTCCCTCTGGTGCTAAATCTTTTTCTACTCTATCAATCCCTCTGAGAGTTTTATAGGTGGTGATCAAGTCTCGCACAACTCTTCTGTCTTCCAGGGTCGTGAGACTTAGTTCTTCTAAGGAGAAGAATTCCTTCTTAGGAGAAGGAATGTACTCCTGGACAGAGCACCTGGCACCAGCAAGAATGACAGAGGGTGGAAGGGTCCTACCATCAAAGGTAATCTTCACAACCCGGAGGGATTGACGGCGACTACCACGAGGGGGACGAGTAAACGTATCCACCTGGAGAATAGAATGGCCCTGGGCAGCAAGGATATGTCGAATATCGTCGTGGCAGTCGCGCAGGTCCCGAACACCGGTCGCAACATGGGGCGGGAGCAGAATAGTGCCAACACTGGCATTCAACTGAGCGTTCTTCGAGACCCGAACAGGGGTCTCGCCAAGGCAGGATAAGGCAGCCAAGCGGGAAGCAGCATCCTGAGAAGGAGCAGCAACGACACGTGTACCGAGACGAGTGGGGTTGAAAGTAATGGAGGCATCCAAGGAATCAACGAGATGTCGATGGAGGGAGAAATCGTCAGGAGGCGCAGAATCAAGAGGGAGGAGATCAAAATAATTGGCCCACGAAGCGGGACCAAACAAGGCTTGATAGGTAGCAGAACTGGAAGGAATCGAGCGAGGGCGGCCGTGACGAGGACGGCGGTGAGAACCCCCAGAGAGAGAGGGGTTAAAAGGCGCAGTAGTTACAACTAGAGAAGGAGCCGCGCCAGGGGACGAGGTAGTCACCACTGGGGGCTTGGGGCTCGACCCAACCACAGAGGAGGGAGAGGAGCCAGGGGAAGGAGTCAGAGAGGCCAAAGGAGGAGCAAGGTCGGGGCCCAATGCAGCGGAGGCTACAGAGCCCGGTCTTCCAACACGGACTGACTCGGGGGCTTGGTCGCCCACCCCACGAGCCTGAGAAGGTAAACCAGAAACAGCCGAAACAGGGGTCATCATCATTACGAAAAGAAGAATTCATTCACGAATGTGCCCCCACACCCACCATGGAGCCACAATTAGAGGCAGGACACCCAACAAGAAGCTATCGCCGATCATGCCGGGGCCTCCTAGGGGTGCGTTGTGAGTATACGCCCCACAAACGCCACCTTAAGAAACCGACATTCCGTCGAGATCGGGTTCAGTGACGGAAGGGGGATTGACAATAAAAGGTTCCCCTCGCTCTCAACGTCGGGTACTACAGTTCTACGGGTGCAAGAGTATGCCTCCTCAAGCACCCGGGCATCAAAATAGAAGAAGTCCAAGGGAAGAACCAGAACAAGCAAAAGGTCAGCAGGAAACGGCAAGCAGATAGGAGAAGAGGGGGGAGAAAAACGAAACAGAAGGAAAAGGAAAAGGTGCCCAGCAGAATTGGAGAGGACGGCAGCAGGAGCACAAGGCTAGAAAAGGACAGAGGACTGTCCCAAGGAGCATCACACTCCGGCAGCCGCCCACTAAGCCCCCACACGGCAACAACGAGCTGAGCGGGGAGGGGGTAATGGTGGTGAAGAACGAGGGAACGGGGGAGTTTGGGATGGTGGGGCCGAGGGGATAGGGAAATGGAGAATGGTGGGTAGGACAAAGGGACCAAGGAGTGGGGCATGGTGGGAAGGAAGAGGGGATGGTTATCTTGAGATGATTTCGGGGCTATTTTTTTTTTTTAGTGTCCCCACGGCCCGGTCCTCGACCAGGCCTCCCCCCCCAGGAAGCAGCCCGTGACAGCTGACTAACACTCAGGTACCTATTTACTGCTAGGTAACAGGGGCATTCAGGGTGAAAGAAACTTTGCCCATTTGTTTCTGCCTCGTGCGGGAATCGAACCCGCGCCACAGAATCACGAGTCCTGCACGCTATCCACCAGGCTACGAGGTCCCATCCACCAGGCTACGAGGTCCCGATGGTGGGGAGGAAGAAGGAACGGTGGAGTGGGGAATGGTGTGGAGGACGAGGAGATGGGGTGAGGGGAGAATTGTGGGGGGATGGGGGGCGGACTGGGGGACAGGGAAGGTTCCAGGAGACAGGAATATATACTAGCAGTACCCAGCCAACATGTGGCCGGGTACTGCTAGGATATAAATATCTATATAAAACTGAAAACTTACACCCCAGATGTGATATGTTTTCAGTTGCATATATGCCTGGGGACCATTCAGGCTTGTTCGCATATATCTATATAAATAAAAATGTAAATGTTTCTATATCTATATCTATATAAAAAAAATGTAAATAAAAATGTAAAAATGTAAATGAAAGTTTTTCACCGATTGCTTGGAAATTTTCACACAATGTTCCATTCACATCCGAGAGGGTTTATATATACATATTATATAGATGTTACGTCTGTGACGGGAAAAAAATACACTTTTCTTGAAAAACTGTATTTTTTCATGTGTTTTTCATGGGAGGGAAATCTTCGAAACTTCTATACCGATTGCTTTGAAATTTTGACACGACGTTGCATTGGAAGAGGCGCATGTTTTTATATACCTCCTATATGCATGCCACACATGTGACAGGAAAATTCGTGCTTTTTTTTTTTTAAAAAGTGCCTTCTGTTGGACATAAGAGCAACACATGCTGAGATCTCAACTACGGGCTCACCATAGCCTGTGCTACATGAACTTTTTGTACCAAGTAGCGAATCTAGCGAATCTTAAACAACAACAACAAGCTGAAATCTCCGAAAGTTCTTCATCGATTGCTTTGAAATTTGGATACAACGTTCCATTCGAATACACTCGTGTTTTTATAAACCGTCTATATAGATGCCACACCTGTGACATGCAAAAACATGCTTGTTTGAAAAACAGCATAATCTGTTGCACGTAATAGCAACTCACGCTATATTAAATCTGTTATGATTCCATTTCAGTGTTTCCGATTGCATTCGTAAATTTAATTTTCATGAATTTCTAATTACTTTCATTTTTATTTATTTTTTTTTGTGTGACATTGCGTTGAAATTGAACTGTGTTGTTTATCATACCGTTCATTTCCTGAGTATAATTTTTTTGTATTTTTCATTTTTCTTTTCGTTTTTTATCTGTTTTTCTTATATTTCAGTGATGGGAACATCAGACCATTTGATGTTCTTAATTTTCTAATGAGATCATCAGATCGCTTGGGAATGCATCGAACGAGGGAGTGGGAAATGTTGGGGAGGACAAGGGGACGGGAGTGGGGGATTTTGGGGAGGACGAGAGGACAGGGGAGTGGGTAATAGTGGGGAGGATGAAGGGATGTGGAAATTGGGAATGGTGGGGATGAGGGGATAAGGGAAGGGATAATGGTGAGGAGGACAAGGGAACAGTGGAGTGGGGGTTGGTGGAAAGGACGAGGGGACGGGGGAGGGATGAATGGTTGGGAGGATGAGGGGATGTGGAGAGTGGGAGATGGTGGGGAGGAGAAGGGGACAATGGAGTGGAGAATGGCTAGAAGGACGAACGGACGCTGGAGTGGGGAATGTTGGGGAGGACAAAGGGACGGGGGATGGGAGGACGAGGGGATGGGGGAGTGAGGAATGCTTGGAAGGAAGTGGGGACAAGTGAGTGAGGAATGGTTGGGAAGATGAGGGAACGAGGCATGGGGAATGGTGGGGAGAACTAGGAGACAGGGGAAGATTGCTGTGGCTCAGCAACGCACATGCTTTGCAGAGCCACAGCAAAGCGTGGCCGGGTACAGCTAGTATATATAAATATATATATATATATATATATATATATATATATATGGAAATGTTCATTTGTTCAAAATCGCTAATCTCTGAAAGTTCTTCACCGATTGCTTTGAGATTTTCACACAACGTGCCATTTGCATCCGAACGGGTTTTTATATACATACTATATAGATGTCACGTCTGTGACGGGAAAAAACATGCTTTTTTTGATAAACTGTGTTTTTTTATGGAAGTGAAATCTTCGAAACATCTTTACCGATTGCTTTGAAATTTTGACACAACTTTGCATTCGAAACGACGCGTGTTTTTATAAACCTACTATATACATGCCTCCCCTGTGACAAGAAAAAACACATGCTTTTTTGAAAAACAGTGCCATCTGTTAGACGTAAGAGTAACACACGCTGTAATCTCCGAAAGTTCTTCACCGATTGCTTTGAAATATTGACACAACGTTGCATTCGAATAGGCGCGTCTTTTTATATACCTAATATATAGATGCAACACCTGTGACAGGTAAAAACATGCTTGTTTTCAAAAACAGTACCATCTGTTGCTGGCAAGATCAAGACATGCTATACTAAATATGTTATGATTCCATTTCAATGTTTCCGATTGCATTGATAAATTGAAATTTCAGCGATTTCAATTTATTGATTTCTTTTTGATTTCATTAGTTTGTGTGACATTGCCTTGGAATTGGGCTGTGTTGTTTAACATACTGTTCATTTCATGAGAATAGTTTATTTTTTTTATTTTTTGTTGCTTTATTTGGTTTTTACCTGTTCTTATTTTTGACTGATGGGAACATCAGATCATTTAATGTTCCCAATTTTCTGAACGGAATACCAGATCATTTGGAAATGCATCAGGCAAGGGAGTGGGGAATGGTGGGGCCAACGAGGGAACAAGGGGAAGGGGGGGGGTAATGGTGGGAAGGATGAGGGGAGGGAGGGGAATGGAGAATGGTGGAGGACAAGGGGACAGGACAGTGGGGGAGGAAGAAGGGACAGGGGAGGGGGGCAATGGTAGTAAGAACGAGTGGATGGGGAAGTGGGAGAATGGTGGGGAGGACGAGGGGATAGTGGAGTGGGGAATGGTGAGGAGGGTGAGGGGATAGTGAGGAAGACAAGGGAATGGGGAGGGGGGAATGGTTGGGAGGACGAGGGGACAGGGGAGGGCGAAATGGTGGGGAGGACTGGGGGACAGGGGAAGGTTGCTGTGGCTCAGTAACGCACATGTCTTGCAGAGCCACCACAACGCATGACCGGGTACAGCTAGTATATAAATGAAAATGGAAATGTTCGTTTGTTTATAATCGCTAATCTTGGAAAGTTCTTCACCGATTGCTTTGAAATTTTCACACATCGTACCATTCGCATCTGAACGGGTTTTTATATAAATACTCATGTTTTATAGACAGATCTCATGTCTGTCACAGGAAAAAACATGCTTTTTTGATAAACTTTGGTTTTTCATGTGAGGGAAATCTTCAAATCCTCTTTACTGATTGCTTTGAAATTTTGACACAACGATGCATTCGAATAGGCGCGTCTTTTTATATATCTACTATATACATGCCTCACCTGTGACAGGAAAAAACATGCTTTTTTTGAAAAACAGTGCCGTCTGTTGGGCGTAAGAGCAAGACACGCAGTAGTCTCCGAAAGTTTTCACCGATTACTTTGAAATTTTGACACAACGTTGCATTCAAATAGGCGTGTATTTTTATATACCTTTTATGTAGATGCCACCCCTGTGACAGGTAAAAACATGCGTTTTTGAAAAACAGGGCATTTGTTGCACATAATAGCAACATTTCATTGATTCCGACTGCATTGATTAATTTTATTTTTTGTTGAAATATTTTGTTTGACATTGTGTTGGAATGGAGCTGTGTTGTTTACCATACCGTTCATTTCGTAAGTACAAGTATAGATGTCACACCTGTGACAGATAAAACTATGCTTTTCTTGAAAAACAGCGCCATCTTTTGGATGAAAGTGCAACACACATGCTATACTAAATGTTACAGTTCCAATTCAATGTTATTGATTGCATTGATAAATTGAATTTTCAAAGATTTAGATTTATTTTCATTTTGATTTTATTATTTTGTGTGAATTGTGTTGGAATTGAGCTGTGTTGTTTACTATACCGTTCATTTCGAGAGTATAGTTTATTTTTTTATTTTCGCATATTTTCATTTCATTTTTTAACTGTTTTTCTTATATTTCAGTGATGGGAACATCAGACCATTCTGGAAGGCAATGGACGAGGGAGTGGGGAATGGTGGGGATGACGAGGGGTCGGAAGTGAGGGATGGTGGGGAGGACGAGGGGACAAGGGAGGGGGTAATGGTGGGGAAGGACGAGGGGACAGGTGAGTTTGGGATGGTGGGAAAGAGGGAATAGGGGAATGGAGAATGGGGGGGAAGACAAAGGGACAGGGGAGTGGGTTTGGTGGGGAGGAGAAGGGGAAGGTGGAGTGGGGAATGGTTGGGAGGCCGAGGAGACGGGTGAGGGGGGAATGGTGGGGAGGACTGGGGGACAGGGAAGGTTGCTTTGGCTCAGAAATGCACATGCGTTGCAGAGCCACAGCAACATGTGGCCGGATACTGCTAGTAAATAAATAAAAATGGAAATGTTCATTTGTTTATAATCGCTAATCTCTGAAAGTTCTTCAACGATTGCTTTGAAATTTTCACACAAAGTTCCATAAGCATCTGAACGGATTTTTATATACATACTATATAGATGTATCTGAGACGAGAAAAAACATGATTTTTTGAAAACTGTGTTTTTCATGTGAGGGAAATCTTCGAAACCTCTTTACCGATTGCTTTTAAATTTTGACACAATGTTGCATTCGAATAGGCACGTGATCTTATATAACTACTATATAGACACCTGTGACGGGTAAAAAAAAAATATTTTTTAGACAGCGACATCTGTTACACATAAGAGCAATACACGCTATGCTAAGTATGTTACGATTCCATTTCAATGTTTATGTTTGCATAGATAAATTGAATTTTCATAGATTTCGACTTATTTTCATTTTGATTTATTTTTTTTGTGTGACATTGCGTTGGAATTGAGCTGTGGTGGTTACCATACTGTTCATTTTGTGAGAAAAGTTTATTTTATTATTTTTTTCATTTATTTTTATTTCCTTTTTTTAACTATTCTAGTTAATTTTCAGTGATGAGAACATCAGATTATTTGATGTTCCCATTTTTCTCATGGGAGCCGGTCAGCCGAGCAGACAGTACGTTGGACTTGTGATCCTGTGGCCCGGGTTCGATCCCGGGCGCCGACGAGAAACAATGGCAGAGTTTCTTTCACCCTATGCCCCTGTTACCTAGCAGTAAAATAGGTACCTGGGTGTTAGTCAGCTGTCATGCGCTGCTTCCTGGGGGTGGAGGCCTGGTCGAGGACTGGGCCGCAGGGACACTAAAGCCCCAAAATCATCTCAAGATAACCTCATGATAGGAACATCAGATCATTTGGGAACGCATTGGACTAGGGAGCAGGGAATGGTGGGCAGGACGAGAGTGCAGGATGGTGGGGAGGACGAGGGGAGGGGGTTAGGGGTAATGGTGGGGAGGACGAGGGGACGGGTGAGTGGGGGAAATGGAGATGAGG
>NC_091175.1:39044817-39069817 GCF_040958095.1 Procambarus clarkii
TGTAGGGTAAGGCAGGTCCTAGTCAATAACGGCTTCTCCAATGGTTTCGTCGAAGACATAATAAGAAGGAAAGTGAAAAGCCATGCAACCTCTGAAGAGACAACTAACACAACACCTATACCCACTATTAGACTATTTTACAGGAACTTCTTTTCCACAGCTCATAAAACGTAGGAAAGGGTCCTGAAAGATATTGTTAATAGAAACGTTATCCCTACAGACAAAAATCAAAGGATACAACTGACGATTTACTATAAAACCAGAAAAACGGCCAGCCTACTCATGAGAAACTCTCCAGACACAAAACAGAACGCTTTAAAAGAGACTAACGTCGTCTATGCCTTCAAATACCCTCTTGGGGACTGTAAGCTCCAAAAAAAAAACAGTATATAGGTAAGACAACAACATCTCTTTCTAGGCGTTTAACGATGCATAAGCAACAGGGCTCCATTAAGGAACATATAATCTTTTCCCACAACCAAACCATCGCCAGGGAAATCCTAGTAAACAACACAGAAATCATCGATAGATACAGCGATAGCAGGCGGCTTGACGTTTGCGAGGCACTACACATCAAGAAGTCAACACCAGCAATCAACAGCCAATTATTGCACAACTATATTCTACCCACCTCAAGACTCCGCTCCAATATAGAAGCATCAAGAAATATGGACCAATAGGCTTTCTACAAACACTTCTATTCAATATCCATTGTTTCGTGTTCTGTCTTGTGTTGATGAAATTAATACCCTATTAATACTCTTGTTCTGTCTTGTGTTGATGAAATTAATACCCTATTAATACCACATCTTGTTCTGTCTTGTGTTAATGCCACATCACCCCTTCCACATCACTCAAATGTAGATATAAAATCTGAGATGCATAAGTTCTATTCAGTTGTGTATTTGTGAACTAAAGTCTTTGAAAATGTAATAAGTTTTACGAAACGCGCTCGTGTCGCGTCAGACTAGAAATAAAAATGAATTTTGGAGAATTTATTTTTGATTTACCTCCAACAGTGAAACGAAATGTACGAAAGATTGAGAAAATTCGTGTTAGAATTATTAATCTTACTTTTTCGGTCATATTTAATAATATATATATATATATATATATATATATATATATATATATATATATATATATATATATATATGCGAACAAGCCAGGACCAGGACAAGCTGAATGGTCCCCAGGACAATATGCAACTGAAAACTCACACCCCAGAAGTGACTCGAACCCATACTCCCAGAAGCAACGCAACTGGTATGTACAAGACGCCTTAATCCACTTGACCATCACGAATCACCTCATTTTGTCCGGTCGTGATGGTCAAGTGGATTAAGGCGTCTTGTACATACCAGTTGCGTTGCTTCTGGGAGTATGGGTTCGAGTCACTTCTGGGGTGTGAGTTTTCAGTTATATATATATATATATATATATATATATATATATATATATATATATTTGTGACTATAATCTCTTTCAAGAGAGATTGAGCCTGCTCTTCCCCACATAAAGTTACTTATATATATACAACAATAAGATGCTACCTTCAAGATACGTCTACCAGTAGCACAAAACGTTTTGACCAGGAGGCAAACATACCCTAACTCCTTCCTACTCCACACACTCTCCATGCCCACTCGCCACCGTCGTCAACCAGCAAACTACCATTCCAGCCGGCTTGCTTCTGATTGGTGACCCGCCGACTGCACATCTGCACCTCTGCACCTCAGTGCCCTCTACCAAGTCGATGTCTGGGCTTGAACCAGCCATTGAAGTTAGAATATCCTTGTGCTCTCAAGCTTTGAACAACCCACTGATATACGCTCTGTTTATTGGTGGAGGTTCCCAGCTAGCGCTATATTCTCAGCACCTGTTTGTTTCATTTTGTCTTTATTTTATGTTTAGAGTAACGTCACCCTTGTTCTTAATTTTTATGTTATATTTTTTTGACTTGTTTGTTTGTTTGCACTGTACATAGTCAAGAAATTGTCTTTGTTTTTAATTTGCTTTCAATTTAATTAAAGTTTCATTGTTCATACTATATGTTTTGCGTGTATTCCTTTACTTTACCACGGACTACAGCCAAGCAGTCGATCTTCTTTTTCTTAAATGTGATAGGCATTGACACCAGCCATTAGGAGGACTGCCGAACATCTACACTCCTTCATTTTTCAATCACATTAAATGGGGGCCTGTCCGGGAGCTTCACTCAGGTACTAGTACTAGAACATCAATTTGTGGTAAGTGTACTTGGTTTTGATACAGTTGCTTTTCAATATTTTCATTACTTTTAATATTTATATGGTGCTGCGTGTATTGTGCATTCCGAGAGTAGCATATGGTGAGTGTTGGATAACTTTGGATTATGTGGTGACTGAAGGCCTCGGTCATTCTCTTAATTGGTCATCCCTTCCTCCATGTTATTACTCGTGTTTTCCACCTTTTGTCCCTAGGATATTTCTCCATCTCAGACAGGTCCTCATTTTGGTACCCTGGTACTTTGATTTGTCTTTGGGTCAAAGCACCCTATCTTCTGCAATCCGACCGAAGGAGGATACAGAGGGCCATAGTTCCTCTAGCACGGACTATGTTGCTGAGTTTGGGACCTCATCAGCAGTTCTCGTCACCAGTTGACACTCGCACCCCTACACGTCGGTCAGAGATGATGATATTTACTTAGGTAGGGAATTAGCTTTCTTTTTTCAGAGCACAAAGTTCGCTAATTCTGTATCATATTTCATTTAGTGGGAAAACCCTTGCTACTGTCCTATAGAGACTCGGCAAGGTATGCCTACATTCTTGGACTACCTTATTCACTTTTGAAACAAAGATTTCCTGTGATTTTGATTGACTAATCATTTGTCATACTAAAATTAACGTAAATTTTTAACGATTAAAATTCCACAGGATAGTTACCAGTTGCCACGTCATCCTGTTACTAACACTTACATTATCACCAGTATATTCGTTGTACATTTATTTGCTATTTTTCAACATGTTTCGTCTCCAAGCATTTCGTAAAGACCCAGCAAGTGAAGTAGGGAACTTAAGTCGTGCCAAGAGGACCGAATCACAAACTCTTGCACACGAGTATCACCTAGATTTTCCCCATGGAGCCAAAAAAAAAAAAAACTTGCATAATCTTATCTTGGATTTCCTCTTAGATGAAGGAAAGACAGACTCTGAAGCTCACGAAAACTATTATATTACAGATAAACATGCTCTGGCAGCTATGAAGCTAAAGCTCGAACTTGCAAAGATCAAGCGGGAACAACAAAAAGAAGCCCTTCAACAACAAAGAGCTCTCCAGATAAAGAAAGAAGAAGCTGCACTCAGGGAAAGAGAGGCTGCCATAAGGAAGGAAGAACAGGAACGAGAGGCGGCCCTCAAAGAACGTGAGGCTGCCCTCAAGGAACGTGAGGCTACCCTACTCCGTGAGCGGGAGAGGGAGCAGCTTGAAGCAAGAAAACGTGACTTGGAGATACAACGAGAACACAGTAAACAGCAAGCTGATAGTGCTCTCGAATATCGTCGACAAGAACTCGCGTTGGAAACTACACACCACACTCAGCGGCAACAAGCTACAGCTAGTCTTCCCGTAAGTTTCAATGTCTCCCATGCAAGTAAGTTAATGCCATCATTCGTTGAGACAGAGATCGATGTATTTTTCAGCACTTTTGAGACCCTTGCTAAAAAACTTAGCTGGCCTGCAGATCAATGGTCTACCCTTCTCAGAGTGCATCTCACAGGTAGAGCTGCAGTTACTCTCAGTACCTTAGCATCTTAGAATAACTACCAGACCCTGAAGCAAGCAGTTTTGGACGCCTACCTTCTCTATGGAAACCTACAGACGAAAATTCTGTGATTATCTAAAGGCAAGTACCACCACCTTTCTCGAATTTGCCAATACAAAGAAAAGATATTTCATGAAATGGCTGGAAGCAGCACATGTCTCTACATTTTCAGAACTCGTCAACTTCATGCTAGTTGAGGAATTCCTGAGACGTGTTCCCCCTTCCATCCGTTTATATTTAGCAGACAAAGAAGAACCCGACTACATCAGATGTGCGAAGTCGGCTGACACCTACAGCCTCATCCACTGGCTAACACCAGATCCACCTTCCAGTAAGAAGTCTTGGTATAGTTATGATAAAGTGAGTACCGATCAAGCGAGCTCTCAATTTTATTGTAAGTATTGCAAACTCTATGGACATGCCATGGATAAATGTGGAAAAGCTGAATATAAAGGCAATGAAACTTCTAAACCCAAACCGACTCCTCGTAAGTCCGGTAAGCCTGTGATAAAAAAATGAATGAAATCATTTTCAAATGAATGAAATCATTTTCAAATGAATGAAATCATTTTCAAATGAATGAGATTATTTTCAAATGAATGAAAAACATCAACAAGAATGTTGATGTTCCTGTTAACGATCTTTCTCTCTTCAGCAAACACCTGTATCCTGGAACTGTCTCTACCAACGGTACAGATTCGGAGGGACGTTTCAAATTGAAGATCTTGAGGGACACAGCGGCTCTTCAATCAATAATATTGAAATCAGCTGTGCCTAACGTCACCTACACCAGGGAAACCGTCCTTATCACTGACCTCACTGCTACCACTCCGTATTCACTCGCCAGAGTCCACCTGGATTGTCCTCTCGTGACCGGTGAAGTCCAAGTCGCCATCAGGGAGAAGCCTTTTCCCATGCCTGGAGTGCAACTTCTCCTGGGCAATGACTTGGCAGAAGATCTGCAACCGACCAACCTGATCATCATGGACAAACCCCAGGTGTGTAACTCTGTAGTGGACAATCCCATCTATAAGTATGTTCCAGCAGAGGTCGAAGAAAGTAATGAAGTTTCTCCTCCGGTTTTGGTGACAACCCGTGCACAAGCTGCACGCCCGCAACCAGCTGACTCTACTGCAACCGCTGTCCCTCAAGACCATAAGAATCTACCACAGAATCATACTAGGTTGGAGTTCCGTAAGTTACAGAGGGAGGATCAATCATTAACACCATTATTCTTCCAGGCTGAGACTCAACCTAACAATATCCCTGGGTTCTTCCTAGAGAATCAGTTGCTCTACCGCAGGTACAGACCCAGTAAGGGGCCATATCACCCGGATTTAAAAAATTGTTGTAGGGTATTCATAATTTATTATCCTGATACATGTGAAAGGTGCTGCACCTAGGCCAAGTTTCAGCATCTCAGCCTAAATAGAGACGGAGAAAAAAAAAAAACAAAAAAAAAGACGAATTTTTCAACCATGTTCAAAAAATTTCACAGCCCACAATTGTGAACCAAAATCATTTATACGACACTCAGCTATGACCTTACTATATAATAAAGATTTGCATGTCACATTATTATCCCAGATGTATTTAGTGCAATAATACAGATTTTATAAAAGTTTCCCAAAAACGTATGCAACAAAATGAGGTGTATCATTATTTATAAAATCAATAAATCTACGTAGATAAGAATAATGACATGCGTTTATAGAGGCGTAAACTCTACATATAATGTGCAAGTTTCATGTAAATAGAATAATAAATAAAGGCTGTGAAATTTTATCTAGTTGTAAAAGTTGGAGTTGCGTAGCGCGCTCTCAAAGTTTCTCAACCTGCGGTCACTCGTGAGTGGTGATTTACGCATTGCGGCTAGCTCGTATGGAGAGCTCGCATGCATCTAGCTGTCAATGCTTCTCTCTTGTTCGTTTGGTAAGTCATATTGCAGTACAAATAGCTAAAAATAGCAAAAATAGCATGTTCTGGGAGATATTGTGTGAGCGCGTCAGCATACATCCTCTCTCCATGAGAGACACGCAGTCACTGACTGCACCACCCTCGTGTCAGACCATATGTTGTGTTGCCATATGTGTTAGTTTATATTCATTTTATGCATAACATGTTATTTTCAACGCTATTACGAAAAATAAGACATCTACAACGTAAGATACAATACCCCGCGGCGTACTCACTGCGCGAGGACCAGATTCACGAAAGTTGCAGCGGGAAATTTGACTCTAATTACGTTATTTTTCAAGATATCATTAAACGGTTTGGACCACAGTGTTGCCAGAACGTTGTAGTATTTTTCGTAAATATTCCATTTTTCATCGGATTTTCGGGTGATATGGCCCCTAAGCTGAAGAAGGATGACGATTAGGTAAATGTCGAGCAACTAGTGGTTCCCACCAGCCTACGGCCCGATATTCGACACCTGGCCTATGCAACACTTTCTCACTATGGTTTTAACAAAACCTACCACGGAATCAGAAAAGACTATTACTGGCCAGGTATGGTTAAAGACGTCAAAAGTTACGTGCAACAGTGTCATACATGTCAGATGGCAGGGAAACGTAACATCTCTATTCCCCAGGCTCCATTGACTCCTATCCGGGTGCCTGCAGAACCTTTCCACAGACTCATCACAGACTGTGTTGGTCCTTTACCCCGGACCAGTTCTGGCAACGCCTATATACTAACTATCCTGTGTCCTACCACCAGATTTCCCATAGCAGTCCCTGTAAAGAACATTACGGCTGCTACGGTGGTGAAACAACTATTGAAGATCTTCACCCAGTATGGATTTCCAAGAGAGGTTCAAAGTGACTGTGGCACCAACTTCACCAGTGATCTCTTCAAGAAGACACTGGAAGAGTTCAACATCACACAGGTATTGTCCAGCCCCAATCATCCTGCTTCACAGGGTTCTCTTGAATGTAGTCATCAGACTATTAAAGCACTCCTAAAGAAATTTTGCAATGAAACCTTGAAGGACTGGGATAAACAACTTGACCTCATTATGTGCATTTTCAGAAGTCTCCCCAGTGAGTCTTTAGGAGTATCTCCTTATGAGATGCTCTACGGACGTAAGTGCCGTACTCCTCTCAAAGCTTTTAAAGACTCTACATAATGCCACCTTCAGTGACCCTCAGAATGTGCCCCAGTTTCTTCAAACCTTAAAACACATTCTAGAGAGAGTACGTAAATTTGCTAATGACAATCTGTTGAAAGCTCAGGAGAGGATGAAGACTCATTTTGACCAAAGCAGCAAAATAAGGAAATTTAAACCAGGAGACTTCGTGTTGGCATATTTTCTTATCCCTGGTTCTCCATTGCAAAACAAGTTTTCAGGACCCCACCGCATCAAGGAGTGCAGAAACAACCACAACTACGTTCTTGAGATTCCAGATAGGCGGCAGAAGACCCAGTTGTGCCACGTCAACCTCCTGAAGCAGTATCAAGGTACTCCCCCCCCCCCTGTGTTTGTATCATTATCCACATTTAAAGGTCCATACCTCCACAGTGAGACCTTCCCTGCTTCTCCTCCCGAAAGCACTAACACTAAGTCAGTGCCTTCCAACTCTGAAATCCTAACTGATCTTCATACCTATTTGCAGGACAGTAATAGTGCTCCTCTCACCAGAATCTTCAAAGAACATCAGAAGTTGTTCAGCGATGATCCAAAGGAGAGTATTGTGGTTCAGCACGACCTCCAGCTACTCCCTGACACCCGGCCGATTCCTCAACCTTTCTACAGAATCAGCCCGAGCAAAAAGAAAGTCATGCGTGCTGAAGTACAGTACCTCCTGGATCATGGGCTGGCCACCCCTTGTGAGTCCCCTTGGGCCTTACCCTGCATCTTGGTGCCGAAACCGCACGGTAAAGTGAGGCTGTGTACCGACTATCGGAAATTAAATCTTGTGACTGTCAAGGATGCTTACCCATTACCTAGAATAGTTGACATCCTTGTCGCCTTTGGTAATGTTCGGTATTTATCCAAACTAGACTTACTCAAGGGATACTACCAAGTATGTTTGACAGAGCGAGCTAAGGAAATATCTGCCTTCACCACTCCTTTTGGCCTTTACAGATATGAACGCCTTCCATTTGGACTATGTAATGCCCCGGCCACCTTCCAGCGAGCTGTCAACCGTGTCATCCAGGGCTTAGATAACACCTACGCCTACTTGGATGATATCGTTGTGGCAACTAACACCTGGAACGAACATCTGCTCCAGCTGCAACGATTGTTTGCCAAGCTCCTGACAGCCGGCCTCACTTTCAACTTCCCAGCAAACACAAATCATCTACACAACGTTCGCCTATCTCTTCCCATTGGTGTGGGAATGATTTGCATTGAGAATGGTGCAGGAGAGCCTTTGAGAAACTTTTACTCAAAAAATCCAAACACGAAGGTTTAATTATAAATTGTTTTTCTACAATTATTTTCTTCCAAATGTAAAACAAATAGTTTTTACATGTTTAAATATAAAATTTATGGTGTTTTTTTGTAAAATTCATTAATAAATTGTGAATGATATATATTGGCTGAGTGAAACCTTTAAAATCCATTTAGTTATAATATGAACAGAAAAAAGTAGTTTTCCAAATTTTCTAAAAATCGCTCTTTTTAACACAATTTGACTCCTTATGCATTCCACTAAACACTAATATCATGTTTAAATATATAATTTATGTATTATTCCCTAAAATAATTTATATAAATTATAAAAGTTGCTGGAAAGTGGTGAGAAAGAATCTGAAAACGTTTTGTTGTCTTATATTGGCGTGTTCTTATTAACTAGAGTGAGTAAGAGTGAGCGAGAGTGGGTAAGAGTGAGTAAGAGTGACTGAAGGTGAGTGAGAGTGCCAGAGAGTGTGTAAGTGTGAGTAAGAGTGAGTATAAGTAAGAGTGATTGAGAGTAAGAGTGACAGAGTGAGTAAGAGTGAGAGTAAGGGTGACAGAATGAGTAAGAGTGAGAGTAAAGTGATTGAGAGTAAGGGTGAGTATGAGAGTAAGAGTGATTGAGAGTTAGAGTGAGAGTAAGAGTGATTGAGAGTTAGTGAGAGTAAGAGTGATTGAGAGTAAGAGTGATTGAGAGTAAGAGTGATTGAGAGTAAGAGTGATTGGGAGTAAGAGTGATTGAGAGTAAGAGTGATTGGGAGTAAGAGTGATTGGGAGTAGGAGTTAGAGTGAGAGTAGGAGTAAGAATGAGAATAAGAGTGATTGAGAGTAAGAGTGAGTAAGAGTAAGAATGAGAGTAAGAGTGATTGAGAGTAAGAGTGATTGAGAGTAAGAGTGATTGAGAGTAAGAGTGATTAGGAGTAAGAGTGATTGGGAGTAAGAGTGAGAGTAAGAGTAAGAATGAGAATAAGAGTGATTGAGAGTAGGAGTGATTGTGAGTAGGAGTGATTGGGAGTAAGAGTAATTGAGAGTAAGAGTAATTGAGAGTAAGAGTATGAGAGTAAGAGTGAGAGAGTGAGTATGAATGGGTAAGGGTGACTGAGAGTGAGTAAGAGTGACAGAGTATGAATGACAGAGTAAGAGTGATAGAGAGTAAGAGTGATAGAGAGTAAGAGTGACAGAGAGTAAGAGTGACAGAGAGTAAGAGTGACAGAGTAAGAGTGACAGAGAGTAAGAGTGACAGAGAGTAAGAGTGACAGAGAGTAAGAGTGACAGAGAGTAAGAGTGACAGAGAGTAAGAGTGACAGAGAGTAAGAGTGACAGAGAGTAAGAATGACAGAGAGTAAGAGAGACAGAGAGTAGGAGTGACAGAGAGTAAGAGTGACAGAGAGTAAGAGTGACAGAGAGTAAGAGTGACAGAGTAAGAGTGACAGAGTAAGAGTGACAGAGTAAGAGTGACAGAGAGTAAGAGTGACAGAGAGTAAGAGTGACAGAGAGTAAGAGTGACAGAGTAAGAGTGACAGAGAGTAAGAGTGACAGTGTAAGAGTGAGAGTAAGAGTGACAGTGTAAGAGTGACAGAGTAAGAGTGACAGAGTAAGAGTGACAGAGAGTAAGAGTGACAGTAAGAGTGACAGAGAGTAAGAGTGACAGAGTAAGAGAGTGAGAGTGATTATGAGAGAGTTAAGAGTGTGAGGTGTGAGAGGGTATAGCAGGCCAGGGAGGCAGGATGTGTGGTCACAGGCAAGGCCTAGGCCTCGTGATCTCTAATGTTGGTTTTTATATATATGTGGGAATTTTTGTCCTGTTTCAAATTATAATTATTTAGCAGGAATGTAATAAGATATTGCACAGTATTAATGTGACAATAATATATGCATTATTTCCTTCATAATCAGACTTGTTGTTCAAAGATAATATACAATCTTTGAAGGAAACATTTTGAGAGCGCGAGCTGGCAACACTGGGCTGGTGGGTGAGAGAGACATATGGTTAGTTTTGCTCAGACCTTCAGTGGTGTAGGGTGTGTCCCAGCTGGCCGCCACCAGCCGCCACCCGCCGCCCACCACCAGCCGCCACCCGCCACCACCCACCACCAGCCGCCACCCACCACCAGCCGCCACCCGCCACCACCAGCCGCCACCTGCCACCACCCACCACCCGCCGCCACCCACCACCAGCCGCCACCCACCACCAGCCACCTCCCACCACCAGCCGCCACCCGCCACCACCCACCATCAGCCGCCACCCGCCACCACCCACCGCCAGCCGCCACCCGCCACCACCCACCGCCAGCCGCCACCCGCCACCACCCACCGCCAGCCGCCACCCGCCACCAGCCACCGCCACCCACCACCGCCACCCACCACCGCCACTCACCACCCGCCGCCACCACCCACCACCAGTCACCAGTCGCCACCCGCCACCACCAGCCGCCAGCCGCCACCCACCACCAGCCGCCACCCGCCACCACCCACCACCAGCCGCCACCCGCCACCACCCACCACCAGCCGCCACCCGCCACCACCAGCCGCCACCCGCCACTACCCACCACCAGCCGCCACCCGCCACCACCCACCACCAGCCACCACCCGCCACCAGCCACCGCCACCCACCACCGCCACTCACCACCCGCCGCCACCACCCACCACCCACCACCAGCCGCCACCAGCCGCCACCCGCCACCACCCACCACCACCCGCCACCACCCGCCACCAGCCACCGCCACCCACCACCGCCACTCACCACCCGCCGCCACCACCCACCACCAGCCACCGCCACCCACCACCGCCACCCGCCGCCACCACCCACCACCACCACCCACCACCACCACCCGCCGCCGCCACCACCACCACCCACCACCACCGCCGCCACCACCCATCACCGCCGCCGCCACCACCACCCACCATCACCGCCGCCGCCACCCCCCATCACCGCCGCCGCCACCACCCACCACAGCCGCCGCCGACGCCACCGCCACCACCAACCACAGCCGCCACCACCACCCACCACCACCACCACCACCCACCACCACCAGCCGCCACAAGCCGCCACCGCCCGCCACCAGCCGCCATCACCACCACCACCACCACCAGCCGCCATCACCGCCACCCGCCGCCACCACCCACCACCACCACCCACCACCACCACCACCACCCGCCGCCGCCACCACCACCACCCACCACCACCGCCGCCACCACCCATCACCGCCGCCGCCACCACCACCCACCATCACCGCCGCCGCCACCCCCCATCACCGCCGCCGCCACCACCCACCACAGCCGCCGCCGACGCCACCGCCACCACCAACCACAGCCGCCACCACCACCCACCACCACCACCACCACCCACCACCACCAGCCGCCACAAGCCGCCACCGCCCGCCACCAGCCGCCATCACCACCACCACCACCACCAGCCGCCATCACCGCCACCAGCCGCCACCAGCTGCCACCACCACCACCACCAGCCGCCATCACCGCCACCAGCTGCCACCACCACCGCCACCAGCTGCCACCACCACCACCGCCACCAGCTGCCACCACCACCAGCCGCCATCACCGCCACCAGCCGCCACCACCGCCACCTGCCGCCACCACCGCCCGCTATCAGCCGTCACCGCCCGTTGCCACAGTCGCCACCGCCAGCCGCCACCAGCCCCCCCCCACCGCCGATCGTCACCACCCACCACAGCCGCCGCCGCCCGCCACCGCCCGCCACCACCCACCACAGCCGCCACCACCCACCACCCGCCGCCACCACCCACCACCACCCGCCGCCACCACCCACCACCACCCGCCGCCACCACCCACCACCACCCGCCGCCACCACCCACCACCACCCGCCGCAACCACCCACCACCACCAGCCGCCGCCGCCACCCACCACCCGCCGCCGCCGCCACCACCACCCACCACCACCGCCGCCACCACCCACCACCACCAGCCGCCACCGCCACCGCCACCCACCACCACCACCACCACCCACCACCACCGCCGCCACCACCCACCACCACCAGCCGCCGCCGCCACCACCACCCACCACCACCGCCGCCACCACCACCCACCACCACCGCCACCACCCACCACCGCCAGCCGCCACCACTCATCACAGACGCCGCCACCCGTTACCGCCCGCCACCACCGCCAGACACAGCCGCCAGTGTCCGCCACCGCCGCCACTGTCCGCCACCGCCGCCACTGTCCGCCACCGCCGCCACTGTCAGCCACCGCCGCCACTGTCCGCCACCGCCACCACTGTCTGCCTGCCGCCGCCACTGTCCGCCCACCGCCGCCGCCACTGTCCGCCCGCCGCCACTGTCCACCTCCGCCGCCAAAGCCGCCACGGTCCGCCCGCCGCCACTATCCGCCACAGCCGCCACTGTCCGCCCGCCGCCACTGTCCGCCCGCCGCCACTGTCCGCCACCGCCGCCACTGTCCTCCCGCCGCCACTGTCCGCCCGCCGCCGCCCTGTCCGCCCGCCGCCACTATCCGCCACCGCCGCCACTGTCCGCCCGCCGCCACTGTCCGCCCGCCGCCACTGTCCGCCCGCCGCCACTATCCGCCACCGCCGCTATCCGCCACCGCCGCTACTGTCCGCCCGCCGCCACTGTCCGCCACCGCCGCTACTGTCCGCCCGCCGCCAAAGCCGCCACGGTCCGCCCGCCGCCACTATCCGCCACAGCCGCCACTGTCCGCCCGCCGCCACTGTCCGCCCGCCGCCACTGTCCGCCACCGCCGCCACTGTCCTCCCGCCGCCACTGTCCGCCCGCCGCCGCCCTGTCCGCCCGCCGCCACTATCCGCCACCGCCGCCACTGTCCGCCCGCCGCCACTGTCCGCCCGCCGCCACTGTCCGCCCGCCGCCACTATCCGCCACCGCCGCTATCCGCCACCGCCGCTACTGTCCGCCCGCCGCCACTGTCCGCCACCGCCGCCACTGTCCGCCACAGCCGCCACTCTCCGCCGTACAGCCTCCCCTCTCTCCGTTAGTAAATAATTATAATTGTTAGTGAATAATAAAAGAAATATAAATTATTAGATTTTTTTTACCCTTAAATTGGTTTTAATATTTAAATTGAAAATAATAATATAATATAAAATATAATAAAAATAATATAATATAAAATATAATTTAATTTCAAGAAATTTAACTTTAAACACAAAGATGTGAAAAGGGTTCAGATTATTGGCTCAAACCTTTCATAAGAGATTCATATTGGTATATGAATGGATTATGAATGACTCATGCTAGGAGTGTAAAGTTGCCACAACATCTCAAATTAGTGTTAGATACATATGTCTTGGTTATAAGTTTTGGAAACCTATTTAAGTCCACACACAATATCGTATCTGATACGATAAAACAAACGTTTCCAATACTTTCAAATACTTTCCAGATATGTTGTGGCAACCTAAAATTGTTTGCTGGGTTGGGCAAGTCCACCTTTGCAAAAGGTAAAGTGCGTTATCTTGGTCATGTGATAGGGAGTGGCAGCCTAGCTCCGTTAAACATACACACACTCAAGCCATCCAGCATTACCCACAGCCTACCACCAGGAAGCAGCTCCTGCGTTTCCGTGGTCTTGCCTCCTACTACCGTAGGTTTGTGAAGAATTTTAGTACGGTAGCGACACCATTGATCACTTTAACCAGCTCCAAGCAACGGTATCATTGGACTATTCAGCAAACCATTGCTTTTGAACAACTTAAATCTCTGCTCTGTTCTAATCCCATTCTCGCCTCGCTAGATATCACGAAGCCTTTCATCCTCCATGTCGACGCCAGTGGTACTGGCATCGGGGGCGTCCTGATGCAACAACGAGGCGAGGAGGGTCTACCTGTTAGCTACTACAGCTACAAGTTAAAACCACACCAGAAGAATTACAGCACTATCGAAAAGGAACTCCTCTCCATCGTCCTGAACTTACAGCACTTTGCATCGTACCTACAAGGTGCTCAGTCTACCACCATCTACTCGGACCACAATCCCCAACGCTTCTTGCAACAAGCCCAATTCAACAATCAACGACTTCTACGATGGGCTGTGTATCTGCAGAATTTCAACCTGGAGATCTTCTACATCAAGGGTTCTGACAACATCATAGCAGACGCCCTCTCCAGAGTCTATGAGGTAGAGGCAGCTCCACCTACCACTCTACCATCTGAAAAAGTAACTTCACCCATTAGAGCAGGCTTCGGGGGAGAGTTGTGACGATAATCTCTTTCAAGAGAGATTGAGCCTGCTCTTCCCTATATAAAGTAAGTAAGTAATTATCAAAAGAAGGCACCAAACCGGGAAGGCTATGTAGCACCATCAAGTACGCAAAATAATCAGAGGGCGCTAAATATCACCAAGGATGCCAATACGAGAACAAAAACGCATAAGGCGAACGATATCAAAAGTATCCGAGTCACCAAGAATTCTATCGAGGGACAGGTGACCGCGAGGGGCGGTCGGAAAGCAAGACACACGCTCGTCCTGGAAGTCAGGACATTCAAGAAGGACATGCACGACCGTAAGAGGGACAATGCAACTAGGACAATAAGGAGCAGGGCGGCGCTCCATCAAGTGACCATGGGTTAAGCGAGTATGGCCAATACGCAACCTCGCCAGAGCTGTTTCCCACCGCCGGTTACGGTGGAAGGAGGACGGCCACGAGGAAACACAACATTTAAGAGTACGGAGCTTGTTACCAGTAACAGACAACCAAGAAGCCTGCCAACGGGAAAGGACTGAGGAATGGATAACCGGGTAAAAGTCGGAATACGGAATGCCCTTGCGAGAGATGGGACAAGAGCGGACAGCTTCCTTGGCAGCAGCATCCGCACGCTCATTTAAAGACACACCAATATGGCTGGGAACCCAACAAAACTCAACCGACTTAAATGTACTGTGAACGAGAAACAGCCAATGCTGGATCTCGACAACTACTGGATGAACCGGATTAAAGGACCCGAGAGCCATGAGGGCACTACGAGAGTCAACAACAACCACAAAGGAAGACTGACAACGAGAAAGCAGGAGACGAAGAGCATAGAGAATAGCATAAAGTTCCGCTGTAAAGATGCTAGTCTCCGGAGGCAAGTGACACATATAAGTGCGATCAGGAAAAGCAACAGAGTAGCCAACACCGTCCGCTGACTTAGACCCATCGGTGAAGACAGAAACGGAGCGGGAGTGAGAAGAAAAGTGCTCAAGGAAAAGGCGTTTTAGAACCGTAGGAGGGGTAAAAGCTTTAGTGATACGGGTCAAGGATGCACAAAACCGCGGAAGAGGGACCCTCCACGGGGGCAAAGAAGGAACAACACGAGGAGAAACATCAGAAATACGAACGGAAAGAGAATCCTGTAGGCGAGATAACCGGACAGAAAGAGGGTGGTGAAGAGGAACAGGAACCGCAGGAGGGGTAAAAGTTAAAGCACGACAGAGGCGAGAGGAAGGATGTTGCAAGGACCGCGCAAGATAGCGAAGACAGTAGCGATCACGGCGGTCCTGGAGAGACAGGAAGCCAGTGTCAACATACAAGCTAAGGATGGGAGTCGAACGAAAGGCACCAGAACTGAGACGCAACCCAGTATGGTGCAAAGCATCAAGACGGCGAAGAGTAGAAGGAGAAGCAGACGAGTAAGCAGGGCAACCATAATCGAGCTTAGACAGGACGAGAGAGGAATGTAAAGCAAGGAGAGTGCGCCTATCTGCCCCCCAAGAAGTATGGGACAAGACCCGAAGGAGGGTAAGGGCCTTAGAGCACTCAACACGGAGGTAAGAGATATGGGGAGACCAAGACAAACGAGTGTCAAGGAATAACCCCAAAAGCTTCGCGGAATCTTTGTATTCAAGGGGATGACCATAAAGTGACAAAGAGGGACGAAGAACAACCCGTTTCCGCGTAAAAGTCATGGCACAAGTCTTAGAAGTAGAGAACTTGAAGCCATGACCTGTGGCCCAAGACGACACGGCATCAATGGCAAGTTGAAGCCAGCGTTGAAGGAAAGGCGAATCATCACCCTGACAACAAAGGGTAAGATCATCGACATAGAGAGCGGAGAATACACCAGAAGGAAGAGAGGAAAGAAGACCATTGAGGGCAACCAGAAAAAGAGTAGTGCTCAGAACGCTACCCTGGGGCACACCTTCGTATTGCTGAAAAGAGGGAGAGAGAGCGGTACCAAGGCGCACCCGAAAGGAACGACGAGAGAGGAAGCTGCGGAGAAAGAGAGGGAGATGACCACGAAGGCCAAAAGAATGAAGTTGAGATAGGATATGATAACGCCAAGTGGTGTCGTAAGCCTTTTCTAGGTCAAAAAGGACGGCAACAACGGAGGTCTTCGCAGCAAAAGCAGTACGAATATAGACCTCCAAGTTCACCAGGACATCTGTCGTGCTGCGGCACTTGCGGAAACCAAATTGAGAAGGGGAGAGGAGGTGATGGTGTTCCAGGAACCACATCAGACGAACGTTAACCATACGTTCAAAGAGTTTGTAGACACAACTTGTGAGAGCAATAGGGCGAAAGTCCTTAGGGGAAGTACCCAGAGACCCCGGTTTGCGAACAGGGAGGACAACGGCATCGAGCCAGTCCTCAGGGACTGACGACGACTCCCAGATCCGATTATACAGACTCAGTAAATACTGAGACGTGCTCGGAGGGAGATGGCGAAGCATCTCATAATGAATACCATCGGAGCCCGCCGCCGTAGAACCGCAGAGGGCCAAGGCAGAACGAAGTTCAGAGAGAGAGAAGGGATCATTATAGGGAAGCTGAAGATGAGTGCAGAAATCTAAAGGACGAGACTCGAGGACAGGTTTACGAAGAAGGAAAGATTGGGGAAGATGAAGACCAGAGCTAACAGAAGAAAAGTGGGAACCCAGTTCGGAAGCGACCTGCAACGGGTCCGCCACAAGAGTATCATGGAGGTGAAGGACCGGTGAAACATCGGGAACGAACTTACCCGCTATCTTGCGGATACGCTTCCAGATCTGGGCCAGAGGGGTTTCGGACGTAATTGTTGAGACGTAAGATGCCCAATATTCACGTTTAGCCGTACGGATGGCCCTACGGGCCACCGCACTCGCTTTCCGAAAGAAAAGAAAAGAATCGGTCGTCTGCCTACGGCGGTGCTTCTTCCAGGCTGCACGCTTACAGCGGACAGCCCGAGCACAGTCCGCATTCCACCAGGGAACGCACTTCCGTGGACCCCGAGAGGAAGAGCGAGGGATAGAGCGGAGGGCAGCGTCGAAGACAGTGTCATGAAAAAGGAGGAGAGCGCGAGAGAGGGGCAGAAGGGAGAGGTCAGAGAGAGTAGCACTGAGGGAAAATAGGGTCCAGTCCGCCTTAGTAAACTGCCACCTAGGGAAAGAGAGGGAAGGGCGAAAAGAGAAAAAGGAAACAAGGATGGGGAAATTATCACTTCCATGGAGGTCATCAAGAACCTGCCACGTGAAATCTAAGTAAAGAGAAGAAGAGCAGAGAGAAAGATCAAGACAAGAAAGGGTGCGAGTTCGAGAGTCCAAATGAGTGGGCTCACCAGAATTCAGAAGAGACAGGGAAGAAGAGAGGAGAAACGGCTCAAGGAGGCGACCCCGGGTATTCGTCAGAACGTCACCCCAAAGAGAATGACGACAATTGAAGTCACCCAGCAGGAGCACAGGCTCCGGCAAGGAGTCCAGGAGGTGTTTCAAATCAGGAAGAGAGAGCGGGACACTCGGGGGGAGATAAATGGAACAAACTGTGTACCATTTCCCCACAAAGATACGAGCAGCAGAACAATGGAGAGGCGAAAGAAAAAGTAAAGGAACAAAGGGAACATCAGCCCGAATCAAGAGAGCAGAAGAATTAGAAGCCCCAGCAATGGCTGGGGGGGGGGGGAGAGAAAGGAATAGCCACGAAAACGACCAGGACGAGCACCAAGCATTGGCTCCTGGAGACAAACACAAAGGGGCGAAAACCGCGAAACCAGAAGTTGGAGTTCGAGGAAATTGGCGTAATAACCTCGAACGTTCCATTGAAGAATGGACAACGACGAGAAGAGAAAGGACAAAAACAGAGAACAAGGAAGAAACAAAGGCGAAAGACCAACAGAGCACGTTAAAGAATATCAGGGTCGGGATCAGGGTCAGCAAAGTCAGGGTTAGGGGGCATGGGTAAACTGAGCAAAGACGGAGGGAAGGAAACGGGAGAACAGATCAGAGGTGGGCGGGCAGGGTCCGGAGGAGGAGGAGGGGGAGGAGGAGGAGACAACGGAGAGGAGCAGTCAAGGACAGCAGCAGGAAGAGGGGGAGTAGAAAGAGGGGAGCGCACCCCAGCAAGAGCAGCAACCGAAAGGGAAGCAGGGGCCAAAGAGACCTCCATAGCAGGAACAGGGGGCGCAAGCACTGAAACGGGAGGGGAAGGAGCAACAGAGCCAGAAGGAGGAGCTGAGGAAGAAAGCGAAGCCTTCTTACCCGCCGGGGAAGAGGAAGGAGAGGAGCCAGGCTTACGCTTCTGACTTAAAGAGACCGGTGTCCCAGCAACCACGTACCGGGCAACGGATTCCAGTGTCTCAACAGGAGAAGCCGAACGAGAGCACACACGACGGCCGTTAGGAGAGCGATGGACATCCGCCCGCACCGACAGGCGGTGGGGAGAGCCGATAGATGGAGGAAGAGGATGGGAAGGAGGATCGGAGGGGGACGAGGAAGAAGACACAGAAGACACGACAGACCGGGTAGAAGGAAGGGGAACCCCAGACAGAGGACCAGGAGGAGGATCCTTCGGGAGAGAACCCAAAGGGACAGAGGAGGGGGCAGTAGGCGCATCAGGGTCCAAGGCCCGGTTGTGAGTCTGAGGAAGGCGGGAAGGACGAGGAGAGGAAGAGCGCAACACGCGAGCATAAGAGATATTAGCATAAGGCGGGAGCCGGCGAACCTGGCGCCTCGCCTTAGGAAAAGATAAACGCTCCCGGTGCTTCAAGTTGAGGACGGCTGCCTCAAGCTTGTAATGGACACACGCACGGGAGAAGGTAGGATGGGCCTCACCGCAGTTGAGGCAACGAGCCTGGGGAGAAGCGCACTCCGACTTAGAGTGACCTTCGCCACCACACAAAGGACAGAGAGAGACAGTCCCGGAGCAGCGGAGGGCACCATGCCCAAACCTCCAGCACTTGTTGCAGAGCCGAGGAGAAGGAATGTACTCCTGGACAGAGCACCTGGCACCAGCAAGAATGACAGAGGGTGGAAGGGTCCTACCATCAAAGGTAATCTTCACAACCCGGAGGGGTTGACGGCGACTACCACGAGGGGGACGAGTAAACGTGTCCACCTGGAGAATAGAATGGCCCTGGGCAGCGAGGATATGTCGAATATCGTCGTGGCAGTCGCGCAGGTCCCGAACACCGGTCGCAACATGGGGCGGGAGCAAAATAGTGCCAACACTGGCATTTAACTGAGCGTTCTTCGAGACCCGAACGGGGGTCTCGCCAAGGCAGGATAAGGCAGCCAAGCGGGAAGCAGCATCCTGAGAAGGAGCAGCAACGACACGTGTACCGAGACGAGTGGGGTTGAAAGTAATGGAGGCATCCACGGAATCAATGAGATGTCGATGGAGGGAGAAATCGTCAGGAGGCGCAGAATCAAGAGGGAGGAGATCAAAATATTTGGCCCATGAAGCGGGACCAAACAAGGCTTGATAGGTAGCAGAACTGGAAGGAATCGAGCGAGGGCGGCCGTGACGAGGACGGCGGTGAGAACCCCAGAGAGAGAGGGGTTAAAAGGCACAGTAGTTACAACTAGAGAAGGAGCCGCGCCAGGGGACGAGGTAGTCACCACTGGGGGCTTGGGGCTCGACCCAACCACAGAGGAGGGAGGTGAGCCAGAGGAAGGAGTCAGAGAGGCCAAAGGAGGAGCAAGGTCGGGGCCCAATGCAGCGGAGGCTACAGAGCCCGGTCTTCCAATACGGACCGACTCGGGGGCTTGGTCGCCCACCCCACGAGCCTGAGAAGGTAAACCAGAAGAAGCCGAAGCAGGGGTAATCATCTTGACGAAAGAAGAATTCACTCACGAATGTGCCCCCACACCCACCATGGAGCCACAATTAGAGGCAGGACACCCAACAAGAAGCTATCGCCGATCTTGTCGGGGCCTCCTAGGGGTGCGTCGCGAGTATACGCCCCACAAACGCCACCTTAAGAAACCGACAGTCCGTCGAGATCGGGTTCAGTGACGAAGTGGGGATTGACAATAAAAGGTTCCCCTCGCTCTCGACGTCGGGTACTGCAGTTCTACGGGTGCATGAGTATGCCTCCTCAAGCACCCGGGCGTCAAAATAGAAGAAGTCCAAGGGAAGAACCAGAACGAGCAAAAGGTCGGCAGGAAACGGCAAGCAGATAGGAGAAGAGGGGGGAGAAAAACGAAACAGAAGGAAAAGGAAAAGATGCCCAGCAGAATTGGAGAGGACGGCAGCAGGAGCACAAGGCTAGAAAAGGACAGAGGACTGTCCCAAGGAGCATCACACTCCGGCAGCCGCCCACTAAGCCCCCACACGGCGACAACGAGCTGAGCGGGGAGGGGGTTCCCTACATAAAGTTACTTATATACATACAACAATAAGATGCTACCTTCAAGATACGTCTACCAGTAGCACAAAACGTTTTGACCAGGAGGCAAACGTACCCTAAACTCCCTCCCTACTCCACACTCCCTCCATGCTGGCTCGCCACCGTCATCAACCAGCAAACTACCATTCCAGTCTGCCTGCTTCTGAATGGTGACCCGTCGACTGCACACCTGCACCTCTGCACCTCAGCGCCCTCTACCAAGTCGATGTCTGGGCTTGAACCAACCATTGAAGTTAGAATATCCTTGTGCTCTCAAGCTGTGAACAACCAACTGAAATATGTTCTGTTTATTGGTGGAGGTTCCAAGCTAGCGCTATATTCTCAGCACCTGTTTATTTCAATTTGTCTTTATTTTATGTTTAGAGTAACGTCACCCTTGTTCTTAATTTTTATGTGATATTTTTTTTACTTGTTTGTTTGCACTGTACATAGCCAAGGTATAGCTACATTTGCGTCTTTGTTTTTAATTTGCTTTCAATTTAATTAATGTTTCATTGTTCATACTGTGTGTTTTGCGTGTATTCCCTTACTTTACCACAGACAACAGCCAAGCAGTGGATCTTTTTTTTTCTTAAATGTGATAGGCATTGACACCAGCCATTAGGAGGACTGCCGAACATCTACACACCTTCATTTTTCCGTCACAATATATATATATATATATATATATATATATATATATATATATATATATATATATATATATATATATATATATATATATATATAGAAGGGGTACCACCTCTGGTGCAAGTGTAGGGACCCATAGTCTCGGAGAAGAAAATAAAGAGTACTCAGGGAAGACCTTGTGGATCCTCACTGAACACTTTGATATTTTCTTCTCCTACCACCCCTATTCTTTTGTTAAGTGTGTATATTTATCTAACTTTATTTGAAAATGTCATTACACAAAAAAAGTTACAATATTGATTACATGCAGGGTACAAGGCTGCTTGTCACAAGTTGAAAAGCTCCTCCAGCTCCTCAGATGGCGGGCAGGAACCGTGGATGCAGTGAGCATTTCCTCTCTGGATGGCCACACTAAGGCGCTGAAAAAGAAAACTGGCAGCTCTAGGGTCTCTAGTTGCTTCGATTAGATTAGACCCCAACTCCTTCAAAAAGCTAGCAGCACTTTTACCCCAGGGACCAAGTGTCTCTGAGGCAATGGGGACAAAATTGTAGTGGTGCTCAAGGTCTCTGTATTTACGTGACTTGGACTCTTCCCGGTGATTGGCAGCTCCTCCTGCTTGTGTAGCACTGAAGTCAACATAGGCATTGGCTAAAGTTGAAACGCAAGTGTAGTCCCACACCAACTGTCTACCATTCTTCCAGGGGTTCACCGTAATTCCGTCTGGGCGACCGACAGGCTCATCAGAGTTGCGGGACATTAGGTAACGGGGCTCTCTCTCTGCTGGACAACCGGCTGTGGTAAGGCTTCTCTTAATAATGTCATTAACCTCGTCGTGTCTTGCATGCCATCCTCCCGTCCTTTGGCAAAGAAGGCCATGCCGTCCATATCTGTCGGCCTTTGCCTCGCCGCAAATACACCTGTATTTGGTGTGGATTGGGGCAGCTAGGCGGAGAGCCACGGCAATTCGGAGGGCCTGCGGTGTGAGACGGGTGCCGGTTGCTGACATTGGGGTTGCTAATAGGAAATCACCTGCATGGGGAGCTGCTACAGCTCTAAGTCGGGCAGTGTCATGTGGTGTTGTCGCAGCTTCTAGCAAAGTTGCAGCTTCTTGGTCGGCAATGGGGCGATCCCAGCTGGATTGCTTATGGGCTTCAGAAGGCGGTGGTTGGGGTGCTGGTCCTGCGAGAGAGACCCATTTGGTTGTGCAGTCTGTGAAGCTGGGATCATGCACCCCTGCCTGTTGAACTAGGTGCTCAGGTAGGATTTCCTTCACCAAGTTGTCAGACCCCACTGAAGAGGACAGGAACGCTGGTACAGCAATTTGTGTTGCTGTGCGCATGCCAAGGCCCCCGAGTCTGACAGGAAGGGAGGCCTGTTTCCACTGTGAGTCGCTGAGGGAAAGATTGAGGGCTTTTTCTAGTGTTGATTTCAGCAAGCTGTCATACTCTTCTAATTTAATATTGTTGAAAGATGGCGAACATCTTAGAAAGTAGGTCAGCCTGGGGAGGGAGAAGCATCTGATGATGAGGTAAAGTGCATCATGAGCATCGATGTCTTCAATCCTCTCGTTCATCCTCTTCAGGTCAGTGATCTTCTTACCGAGGACCCCGTCAATGGCATTCCTTCCAAGAGGAGAACCTAGGAGTGTGCTGTCCTCAGGGTTGGTTGTATGAATGTCAAGCAATATATATATATATATATATATATATATATATATATATATATATATATATATATATATATATATATATATATATATATATATATATATATATATAATATTATACATATATATATATATGACAATGTCAGATCACGGAGGAAAAATGAAACAGGAATTTCCTTAAGTACTTTCGTATAATAAATACATCTTCTTCACCTTCTGAAGATGTATTTATGATACGAAAGTACTTAAGGAAATTCCTGTTTCATTTTTCCTCCGTGGTCTGACATTGTCACATTCTTAATCACGTGTTTATTTTCGTGATATACATATATATATATATATATATATATATATATATATATATATATATATATATATATATATATATATATATATATATATATATATATTTATATATATATATTTATATATATATATATATAAATATATATATAAAATATATAGAGGGAAAAAGAGGGAAAAACACCCACCCAGAGCTCCTCGTGAGGACAGTGTCCCCCTAGTCGGTGTCACCAGAGCAGAACCCCTGCGTGTGCTCGAATCCATGGTGCATAAAGCAGCTTTATCCTTCCCACCAGGATCAGCAGGTGGGTTCACAGGACTACGACCCAACCACATCAAACAAATGCTCAACCCTGCACTGGGAGACATTGCACAGGGCCTCCTGGTGGAACTAACTAGATTCGCCAACACATGTCTAGCTGGCAACATACCAGAGACCATACGGCCTCTCTTTTTTGGCGCTACCCTCTGTGCCCTGAGGAAAAAAGATGGAGGAATCAGACTGATAGCTGTGTGCAATTCACTCCGGCGTCTCGTCGCTAAGGCTGCTGCTAGAGCAGTTAGTCAGGCAGCAGCCGACATGCTGAAGCCAAAACAGCTTGGGTTTGGCATTCCCCAAGGGTGTGAGGCAGCGGCTCATGCAGCTAGAGCCTACATTGCCAACATTACGAATGAAAAAGCCCTGTTATAGCTGGACTTCAAAAATGCTTTCAATCTGGTTAGAAGGGATGCAGTACTCAGTGCAGTTCATCGCCTTTTTCCTTCCCTCTACCCGTTTGTAAACTCATGCTACAGCAAGAATCTAACTCTGCTTTTTGGGGAACATGAAATTGAATCACAAGAAGGTGTCCAACAAGGTGACCCCCCTGCTCCTTTTCTGTTCTGCCTAGTTATCAAGGAAGTCACCGATAACCTGTCCAGTGAGCTCAACATTTGGTTTTTGGATGATGGTACTCTAGCCGGCTCCCCAGCCTCACTCTTGGACGACATAAGAATAATCCAGGAGCAAGGAGCAAGCCTAGGCCTCACCCTGAACCCTTCCAAGTGCGAAATAACCTCCACCAACCAGCACATAATAGTGCAAATAATGGTTGTTTTGCCTGACATTCATACAACCAACCCAGAGGACAGCACACTCCTAGGTGCTCCTCTTGGAAGGAATGCCATCGACGGGGTCCTCGGTAAGAAGATCACTGACCTGAAGAGGATGAACGAGAGGATTGAAGACATCGATGCTCATGATGCACTTTACCTCATCATCAGATGCTTCTCCCTCCCCAGGCTGACCTACTTTCTAAGATGTTCGCCATCTTTCAACAATATTAAATTAGAAGAGTATGACAGCTTGCTGAAATCAACACTAGAAAAAGCCCTCAATCTTTCCCTCAGCGACGAGAACTGGATCACCACTACAATTTTGTCCCCATTGCTTCTGAGACACTCGGCACCTGGGGTAAAAGTGCTACCAGTTTTTTGAAGGAACTGGGTTCTAGGCTCATTGAAACAACAAGAGCTGCAAGCTTTCTTTTTCAGCGCCTCAGTGTGGCGATACAGAGGGGAAATGCGCACTGCATCCAGGGTTCCTGCCCGCCATCTGAGGA